>NW_027183722.1:0-77500 GCF_041296385.1 Aphelocoma coerulescens | reverse complement strand
CCGCCCCCAACCCATCCAAACCCCCTCCCCCCAATGCCACACCCCCATTACGTCACACGCCACGCCCTTCCAGGCCACGCCCACCTCGGCCACACCCTTCCAGGCCACGCCCCCCACGCCCCTCCCCCACCCGGAGCCCCCTACCCGGGCCCGGAGGAGCCGCTCCCGCTCGGCCAAGGCCTCCCGCACGCGTTGCTCCAGTTGGGCCAGCTGCAGGCACGTACTGGGAGCACTGGGAGCTCAGCAGGCTCGCCACAGGGGCCACCGGGGCCACCTGGGCCACCGAGGCCATCGGGGCTACCGGGGGCACTGGGGCTACTGGGAGCACTGGGGCCACCGGGGCCATCGGGGCTACTGGGGGCACTGGGGCTACTGGGATCACTGGGACCACTGGGAGCACTGGGAGCACTGGGACCACTGGGGCCACCGGGGCCACTGGGGCCACCGGGGCTACTGGGAGCACTGGGACCACTGGGATCACTGGGGCCACTGGGACCACTGGGGCCACTGGGGCTACTGGGACCACTGGGACCACTGGGGCCACTGGGACCACTGGGAGCACTGGGACCACTGGGAGCACTGGGAGCACCAAGGCCACTGGGGCCACTGGGAGCACTGGGACCGCTGGGAGCACTGGGAGCACTGGGACCACTGGGAGCACTGGGAGCACTGGGAGCACCAAGGCCACTGGGGCTACTGGGAGCACTGGGAGCACTGGGACCACTGGGGCTACTGGGAGCACTGGGAGCACTGGGAGCACCAAGGCCACTGGGGCCACCAGGGCCACTGGGAGCACTGGGGCCAGCGGGACCACTGGGGCCACTGGGGCTACTGGGACCACTGGGGCTACTGGGAGCACTGGGAGCACTGGGAGCACTGGGATCATGGGGGCCACTGGGACCACTGGGATCACTGGGACTACCGGGATCACGGGGGCCACTGGGGCTACTGGGAGCACTGGGACCACTGGGATCACTGGGGCCACTGGGAGCACTGGGACCACTGGGGCTACTGGGATCACTGGGACCACTGGGAGCACTGGGACCACTGGGGCCACCGGGGCCACTGGGGCTACTGGGAGCACTGGGAGCACTGGGACCACTGGGGCCACCGGGGCTACTGGGAGCACTGGGAGCACTGGGAGCACTGGGGCTACTGGGAGCACTGGGACCACTGGGAGCACTGGGAGCACTGGGAGCACTGGGAGCACTGGGACCACCGGGGCCACCGGGACTACTGGGAGCACTGGGAGCACTGGGGCCACTGGGGCTACTGGGAGCACTGGGAGCACTGGGAGCACCAAGGCCACTGGGGCCACCAGGGCCACTGGGGCCACTGGGGCTACTGGGACCACTGGGGCTACTGGGAGCACTGGGGCTACTGGGAGCACTGGGAGCACTGGGAGCACTGGGATCACGGGGGCCACTGGGACCACTGGGATGACTGGGACTACCGGGATCACGGGGGCCACTGGGACCACGGGGACCACTGGGAGCACTGGGAGCACCAAGGCCACTGGGGCCACTGGGAGCACTGGGACCACTGGGGCTACTGGGAGCACTGGGACCACTGGGACCACTGGGACCACTGGGGCTACTGGGAGCACTGGGACCACTGGGAGCACTGGGACCACTGGGGCTACTGGGACCACTGGGACCACTGGGACCACTGGGACCACTGGGGCTACTGGGAGCACTGGGAGCACTGGGAGCACTGGGAGCACTGGGGAGGGGGCTCGGGGGGGTTGGGGGGCGCCTCGGGGGTCACTTGTGGGGCAGGGCGAGCTCGGGGGTGGGGGGCTGGGAGGCGGGGGGATTTGGGGCGGCTTTGGGGGGGTTTGGGGCAGTTGTGGGGGGTTTGGGGCAGCTTTGCGGGGATTTGGGGTGGTTTTGGGGGTTTTTGGGGCAGTTTGGGGCAGTTTGGGGTGGCTTCGAGGGGTTTTGCGGTCAGTTTTAGGTCAGTTTTGGGTCATTTTTGGGTCAGTTTTAGGTCAGTTTTGGGTCATTTTTGGGTCAGTTTTGGGGTCAGTTTTGGGTCATTTTTGGGGTCATTTTAGGGGTCAGTTCCGGGGTCATTTATGGGTCATTTATGGGTCCGTTTTGGGTCATTTTGGGGTCATTTTTGGGTCATTTTTGGGTCCCTTCGGGATCTCACCTGTAGGACTCGGGGTCCAGCTGCAGCGCCAGCGCTCCTGGGGGGACAGATCAGCACCCCGAGACCCCCAAGTGCCCCCCGAGACCCCTAAGTGCCCCCTGAGACCCCCAAGTGCCCCCCAAGAGCCCCCCAAGACCCCCAAGTGCCCCCCAAGTGCCCCCCGAGTGCCCCCCGAGACCCCCAAGTGCCCCCTGAGACCCCCAAGTGCCCCCCAAGACCCCCAAGTGCCCCCCAAGTGCCCCCTGAGACCCCCAAGACCCCCAAGTGCCCCCCAAGTGCCCCTGAGTGCCCCCCAAGTACCCCCCGAGACCCCCAAGTGCCCCCCAAGACCCCCGAGTGCCCCCCAAGTGCCCCCCAAGTGCCCCCCAGACCCCCGAGTGCCCCCCAGACCCCCAAGTGCCCCCCAAGACCCCCGAGTGCCCCCCAAGTGACCCTGAGGGCCCCCCAAGTGCCCCCCAAGGGACCCCCAAGATCCCCCCAAGTGCCCCCCAAGACCCCCGAGTGCCCCCCAAGTGACCCTGAGGGCCCCCCAAGTGCCCCCCAAGACCCCCAAGTTCCCCCCAAGTGCCCCCCGAGACCCCTGAGTGGCCCCCAAGACCCCCAAATGCCCCCCAAGTTCCCCCCAAGTGCCCCCTGAGACCCCCAAGTTCCCCCGAGTGCCCCCGAGTGCCCCCCAAGTGCCCCCCAAGACCCCTGAGTGGCCCCCAAGACCCCCAAATGCCCCCCAAGTTCCCCCCGAGACCCCCAAGTGCCCCCCAAGACCCCCGAGTGCCCCCCGAGTGCCCCCCAAGTGCCCCCCAAATGCCCCCCAAGTGCCCCCCGCGACCCCCAAGTGCCCCCGAGACCCCCAAGTGCCCCCCAAGAGACGCCGAAGTTCCCCCCGAGTGCCCCCGACTGCCCCCCAAGTGTCCCCCAAATGCCCCCCAAGTGCCCCCCAAGTGCCCCCCAGACCCCGAACTCTGCCCCACTCACCGTGGCCGTGGTGGGAGCGGGGCCGGGGGGCCTGGGGGGGTCCTGGCCGGTGGCCGGCCCGGCGCCGGGGGAGGCTCTCGGACCTCTGCAGGCCAATGGCGCCCTGGGGGCACGGCCGGGGGGCACCGGGGTCAGGGGGGTCAGGGGGGCACTCGGGGGGCACTCGGGGGGCACTCGGGGGGCACTCGGGGGCACTCAGGGGGCACTCGGGGGTCAGGGGGCACTCGGGGGGCACTCGGGGGTCAGGGGGCACTTGGGGTCAGTTGTGGGCCCAAGGGGTCACTTGGGAGTCCCGGGGGTCACTCAGGGTCACTTGGGGGTCAGGGGGGTCAGGGGTCACTTGGGGGGCACTTGAGGGGTCACTCAGGGGTCACTCAGAGGTCACTCAGAGGTCACTCAGGGTCACTCAGGGGTCACTCAGGGGTCACTCAGGGGTCACTCAGAGGTCACTCAGGGTCACTCCGAGGTCACTCAGGGTGCACTCCGGGGTCACTCAAGGGTCACTCAGGGGTCACTCAGGGTCACTCGGGGTCACTCAGAGGTCACTCAGGGTCACTCAGGGGTCACTCAGGGGTCACTCAGGGTCACTCCGGGGTCACTCAGAGGTCACTCAGGGTCACTCAGGGGTCACTCAGGGGTCACTCAGAGGTCACTCAGGGGTCACTCAGGGGTCACTCAGGGGTCACTCCGGGGTCACTCAGGGGTCACTCAGGGGTCACTCAGGGTCACTCAGAGGTCACTCTGGGGTCACTCAGGGTCACTCAGAGGTCACTCAGGGGTCACTCAGGGGTCACTCAGGGTCACTCAGGGTCACTCCGTGGTCACTCAGGGGTCACTCAGGGTCACTCCGAGGTCACTCCGAGGTCACTCCGAGGTCACTCCGAGGTCACTCAGGGGTCACTCAGAGGTCACTCAGGGTCACTCAGGGTCACTCCGAGGTCACTCCGAGGTCACTCGGGGTCACTCAGGGCCACTCCGGGTCACTCGGGGTCACTCAGGGTCACTCAGGGGTCACTCTGGGGTCACTCCGAGGTCACTCAGAGGTCACTCAGGGTCACTCCGGGGTCACTCCGGGGTCACTCAGGGTCACTCCGGGGTCACTCAGGGGTCACTCAGGGTCACTCCGAGGTCACTCAGAGGTCACTCAGGGTCACTCCGGGGTCACTCCGGGGTCACTCAGGGTCACTCCGGGGTCCCTCAGGGGTCACTCAGGGTCACTCCGAGGTCACTCAGGGTCACTCCGGGGTCACTCAGGGGTCACTCAGGGTCACTCCGGGGTCACTCCGGGGTCACTCAGGGTCACTCCGGGGTCCCTCAGGGGTCAATCAGGGTCACTCCGGGGTCACTCCGGGGTCACTCAGAGGTCACTCAGGGTCACTCAGAGGTCACTCAGGGGTCACTCAGGGGTCACTCCGGGGTCACTCCGGGGTCACTCAGGGTCACTCCGGGGTCACTCAAGGATCACTCAGAGGTCACTCAGGGGTCACTCAAGGTCACTCCGGGGTCACTCAGGGTCACTCCGAGGTCACTCAGGGTCACTCAGGGTCACTCTGAGGTCACTCTGAGGTCACTCCGGGGTCACTCAGGGGTCACTCAGGGTCACTCCGAGGTCACTCAGGGTCACTCAGGGGTCACTCAGGGGTCACTCAGGGGTCACTCAGGGTCACTCCGAGGTCACTCAGGGTCACTCGGGGTCACTCAGGGTCACTCGGGGTCACTCCGGGGTCACTCAGGGTCACTCGGGGTCACTCAGAGGTCACTCAGGGTCACTCAGGGTCACTCCGGGGTCACTCAGGGTCACTCCGGGGTCACTCCGGGGTCACCTGCACGGAGCTGCGCAGGGCCAGCACCCGGGGGGGGTCGCAGGGGGGGCCCAGCAGGATCCAGCGCCGGTCGGTGCAGTGCGAGAACATCAGCTGGGGGAGGGGAGCGCCCTGAAACCCCCCAAAATCACCCCAAATCCGCCCCAAAGCCACCAAAAACACCCCAAAAATACCCCAAACCCCCCCAAAATAACCCAAATCTACCCTAAAGCCACCCCAAACCCCCCAAATATACCCCAAATCCACCCCAATCCCCCCCAAAATAACCCAAAACCACCCCAAATCCACCCCAAATCCATCAAAATCACCCCAAATCCACCCCAAAGCCCCCAAAATACCCCCCAAAATACCCCAAATCCACCAAAATCACCCAAAAATACCCCAAACCCCCCAAAACCACCCCAAATCCACCAAAATCCTCCAAATCCCCCCCAAATCGCCCTGAAACCCCCAAAATCCACCCCAAATCTTCCCAAAATTACCCCAAATCCCCCCAAATTACCCCAAAATCCCCAATTACCCCAGAATGCCCCAGAATCCACCCCAAGTACCCCAAAATTGCCCTGAAGCCCCCGAAATCCACCCAAATCCACCCAACCCCCCAAAATCCACCCAAATCCCCCCGAAATCCCCCCAAGATGCCCCAAAATCCCTCAAATCCTCCCCCAAATCCCCCCAAAATCTTCCCAATTCCCCCAAAATCCACACACAACCCCCAGGCCGGGTGAGACCCCCAATATCCCCCAAATTCCCCCCAAATCCCCCTGAATCCCACCCAAATCGTCCAATTCCCCCAAAATCCCCCAAAATCCTCCCAAAATCCCCAAAATTCCCCAAAATTCCTCCCCAAATCCCCCCAAATCTCCCAAATTCCCCCAAAATCCCCCCAAAATTCCCCAAAATTCCCCTCCAAATCCCCCCAAATCTCCCAAATTGCCCCAAATTCCCCAAAATTCCCCAAAATTCCCCCAAATTCCCCCAAAATCCACACACAACCCCCAGGCTGGGTGAGACCTCCCCAAATTCCCCCCAAATCCCCCCAAAATTCCCCAAATCCCCCCCCCAAAATCCCCCCCAAAGGTGGGGGAGGGGCCCCACCTGCCCCCCCCCCGCCGCCGCCGCCGTCACGGCCGCCTTTGACGTCATCACCTCTGACGTCACCGCCGCCCCCGCCGATGACGTCATCGCCTCCCCCTCCCCCTCCTTCGGGGGGGGCTCGTCCTGCCGGGGGGAGGGGCGGGGTTGGCACCCCCAGAGCCCCTCCCCCCCCCCGCCCCTCCCCCCCCCCCGACGATCCCCGGGGTGGGGGAGGGGCCCCCGGGGGAGATTTTTTGGGGGGGGGGGGGAGGGGGGGGCCCCGCCCTGGTTGGACCGGTTGGGTGGGGGAGGGGCAGGGGGGGGGAGGGGCGGTGTGGGTGGGGGAGGGGCAGCGGTGTCGGTGGGGGAGGGGCAGCAATGTGGGTGGGGGAGGGGCAGCGGTGTCGGTGGGGGAGGGGCTGTGTGGGGGCGGTGGGGGAGGGGCTGTGTGGGTGGGGGAGGGGCGGTGTGGGGGCGGTGGGGGAGGGGCTCTGCGGGTGGGGGAGGGGCAGCATTAGGGGTGGGGGAGGGGCGGCAGTGGGGAGGGGCGGTGGGGGAGGGGCGGTGTGGGTGGGGGAGGGGCGGTGTGGGTGGGGGAGGGGCAGCATTAGGGGTGGGGGAGGGGCGGCAGTGGGGGAGGGGCGGTGTGGGGGCGGTGGGGGAGGGGCTGTGTGGGTGGGGGAGGGGCAGCAATGTGGGTGGGGGAGGGGCGGTGGGGGAGGGGCGGTTTGGGGGGGAGGGGCGGTGTGAGTGGGGGAGGGGCAGCATTAGGGGTGGGGGAGGGGCGGCAGTGGGGGAGGGGCGGTGTGGGTGGGGGAGGGGCGGTGGGGGAGGGGCGCACCTCCAGCCTCAGCCCCTCCAGCGCCGCCCCGGCGCCGTCCAGGACCTGCTGGGACGGCTCCCAGTTTGCACCAGTTCGGACCAGTTGAGACCAGTTCGCACCAGTAAGCTCCCGGTTCCATCCCAGTTTGGCCCAGTAAGTCCCAGTCCCCTCCCACTCTATCCCAGTCTCTCCCAGTCCCTCCCAGTCCATCCCAGTCTCTCCCAGTCCGTCTCAGTGCCCCCCAGTTTCCCCCAGTCAATCCCAGTCCATCCCATTGCCCTCCAATCTCTCTCCCAGTGCCCCCCAGTTTCCCTCCCAGTCCCTCCCAGTCCATCCCAGTGCCCCCCAGTCTCTCTCCCAGTGCCCCTCAGTCCATCCCAGTCCATCCCAGTCTCTCCCAGTGCCCCCCAGTCTCTCTCCCAGTCCCTCCCCGTCCCCCCCAGTCCCCCCCAGTCTCTCCCAGTGCCCCTCAGTCCCTCCCAGACCATCCCAGTCCATCCCAGTGCCCCCCAGTCTCCCTCCCAGTCCCTCCCCGTCCCCCCAGTCCCTCCCAGTGCCCCCCAGTCCCACCCAGTCTCTCCCAGGGCCCCTCAGTCCCTCCCAGTCCATCCCAGTCCATCCCAGTGCCCCCCAGTCTCTCTCCCAGTCCCTCCCCGTCCCCCCAGTCCCTCCCAGTGCCCCCCAGTCCCACCCAGTCTCTCCCAGGGCCCCTCAGTCCCTCCCAGTCCATCCCAGTCCATCCCAGTGCCCCCCAGTCTCTCTCCCAGTCCCTCCCAGTCCATCCCAGTCCATCCCAGTGCCCCCCAGTCTCTCTCCCAGTCCCTCCCAGTCCATCCCAGTCCCTCCTAGTGCCCTCCAGTGCCCCCCAGTCTCCCTCCCAGTCCCTCCCCGTCCCCCCCAGTCCCTCCCAGTGCCCCCCAGTCCCCCCCAGTCTCTCCCAGTGCCCCTCAGTCCCTCCCAGTCCATCCCAGTCCATCCCAGTGCCCCCCAGTCTCTCTCCCAGTCCCTCCCAGTCCATCCCAGTCCCTCCTAGTGCCCTCCAGTGCCCCCCAGTCTCCCTCCCAGTCCATCCCAGTGCCCCCCAGTCCCTCCCAGTCTCTCTCCCAGTCCCCCCAGTCCCTCCCAGTCTCTCCCAGTCCCATCCCAGTCCATCCCAGTCCATCCCAGTCCCTCCCAGTCTCACCCCGCCGCTCTCCTCTCCCCCCCCAGGGGGGTCCGGGGGGGTCTCTCCCCCGCCGCGGTGCACCATGGGAGGTCAAAGGTCACGGGGGGGGGGGTTTGGGGCCGCTCCCCCTCCCCCAACGCTCCCGGCTCCGAGCGCGGCTGCGGCGGGGGGGGGGCGGGGCCGGTGACGTCACAACGGGGCGGGGCCGATGACGTCACCTCGGGGGCGGGGCCTCACCTGGCCGGGCCGGTCCGGCCGCACCTGGGTGGGGGCGGGGCCCCCCCGTGGGAAACGGCCACGCCCCCTTTTCCCAGCCCGGACCAGTCCGGACCAGTCCGGACCAGTTCGGACCAGTGCACTCCTAATCCCCTCCCAGTCCCCTCCCAGTTCAGCCCAGTCCGCCTCAGTGCCCTCCCAGTCCCCTCCCAGTTCAGCCCAGTCCGCCCCAGTGCCCTCCCAGTCCCTCCCAGTTCAGCCCAGTCCGCCCCAGTCCATCCCAGTCCCCTCCCAGTTCAGCCCAGTTCAGCCCAGTGCCCTCCCAGTTCATCCCAGTCCCTCCCAGTTCAGCCCAGTCCTTCCTAGTCCATCCCAGTCCCTCCCAGTTCATCCCAGCCCTCCCAGGTCCCTCCCAGTCCCCTCCCAGTTCATCCCAGTGCCCCCCAATCCCCTCCCAGTTCATCGCAGTCCCTCCCAGTTCATCCCACTTCCCTCCCAGTTCATCCCAGTGCCCCCCAGTCCACCCCAGTTCATCCCAGTGCCCCCCAATCCTCTCCCAGTTCATCCCAGTGCCTCCCAGTCCCCTCCGAATTCATCACAGTCCACCCCAGTTCATCCCAGTGCCCTCCCAGTACATCCCAGTGTCCCCCAGTCCAACCCAGTTCATCCCAATCCCCTCCCAGTTCATCCCAGTGCTCCCCAATCCCCTCCAAATTCATCGCAGTCCCTCCCAGTTCCCTCCCAGTTCCCTCCCAGTTCCCTCCCAGTTCATCGCAGTCCGTCCCAGTTCATCCCAGTTCATCCCACTTCCCTCCCAGTTCATCCCACTGACCCCCAATCCCCTCCCAGTTCATCCCAGTGCCCCCCCAGTCCCCTCCGAATTCATCGCAGTCCCTCCCAGTTCCCTCCCAGTCCCTCCCAGTTCATCCCAGTGCCCTCCCAGTCCCCCAAGTTCCATCTGAATTCATCGCAGTCCCTCCCAGTTCCCTCCCAGTCCCTCCCAGTTCATCCCAGTGCCCTCCCGGTCCCCCCCAGTTCCATCCCAATCCCCTCTCAATTCAGCCCAGTTCAGCCCAGTCCCTCCCAGTCTGTCCCAGTTCATCCCAATCCTTCCCAGTCCCCTCCCAGTTCATCCCAGTCCCCCCCAGTCCCCTCCGCATTCATCGCAGTCCCTCCCAGTTCCCTCCCAGTCCCTTCCAGTTCACCCCAGTGCCCCCCAGTCCCCTCCCAGTTCATCGCAGCCCACCCCAGTTCATCCCAGTGCCCTCCCAGTTCATCCCAGTGCCCCCCAGTCCCCTCCCAGTTCATCGCAGCCCGCCCCAGTTCATCCCAGTGCCCTCCCAGTTCATCCCAGTGCCCCGCAGTCCCCTCCCAGTTCATCGCAGCCCACCCCAGTTCATCCCAGTGCCCTCCCAGTTCATCCCAGTGCCCCCCAGTCCACCCCAGTTCCCTCCCAGTTCATCCCAATCCCCTCCCAGTTCATCCCACTTCCCTCCCAGTCCCCCCCAGTCCCTCCCAGTTCCCTCCCAGTTCATCCCAGTGCCCCGCAATCCTCTCCCAGTTCATCGCAGTCCGTCCCAGCTCATCCCAGTCCCCTCCCAGTTCCCTCCCAGTCCATCCCAGTCCCCTCCATCAGCCTCGTTCTGGAGCCGCTCCTTTATTGGTGGAAAACCCCCGGAGGGGGCGTGGCCACACCCGGCCCGGCCAGCAGGGGGCAGCACCCGCCCGGCGGCGCAGGGGGCGTGGCCTGGGCGGTGCAGGGGGCGTGGCCTGGGCGGAGGGGGCGGGGCTAAGCCTCGTCCTGGATCCCGCAGCGCAGATTGGCCGGGACAGCGACATCTGGCGGCGGAAAATCGGGGCGGTTTCGGGTTTTTTTGGGGTTTTTGAGGTTTTTGGGGTATTTTGGGGGTTTCGGGGGGTGGCGCGGGCGGTGGGGGAGGGGCCGCACCCATCAGGCGGGGCCGGGGCAGCTCCAGGCGCTCCATCAGCGCCACGAAGGCGTCGGCGCTCAGCGTCAGGCGGGGGTTGTGCCGCCGCTCCTCCCCCACCGTGGACTCCGTGTGGCCTGGGGGGGGGGGGGAGGGGTGGGGGAGGGGTCAGGGACACCCCGGGGACCCCCCCTGACCCCTGAGTGACCCCTGAGTGACCCCTGAGTGACCCTTGAGTGACCCCTGAGTGACCCCTGAGTGACCCCAGAGTGACCCCTGAGTGACCCCTGAGTGACCCCTGAGTGACCCCTGAGTGACCCCTGGACCACCGAGTGACCCCCCCAGAGCCGTGAGTGACCTCCCAGTCCATCCCAGTTCCTCCCAGTTCCCTCCCAGTCCCTCCCAGTGTCCCCCATTCCCCTCCCAGTCCCCCCCTAACCCCCCCAAATCCCTCCCAGTCCCTCCCAGTTCCCCCCCAGTTTATCCCAGTCCCCTCCCAATCCCTCCCAGTCCATCCCAGTCCCCCACAATCCCCTCCCATTTCCCTCCCAGTGCCCCCCAGTCCCTCCCAGTTCCCCCAATCCCCTCCCAGTCCCTCCCAGTACATCCCAATCCCTTCCCAGTCCCTCCCAGTGCCTCCCAGTCCCCTCCCAGTTACCCCCCAGTACCCTCCAGTCCCTCCCAGCCCCTCCCAGTTTATCCCAGTCCCCTCCCAGTGCCCCCCAATCCCCTCCCAGTGCCTCCCAGTCCCTCCCAATCCCCTCCCAGTCCCCCCCAATCCCCTCCCAGTGCCTCCCAGTCCCTCCCAATCCCCTCCCAGTGCCCCCAAATCCCCTCCCAGTGCCTCCCAATCCCCTCCCAGTCCCTCCCAGTCCCACCGGCGTAGTCGTGCCCGGGCAGGATGCGGCAGCTCTCGGGGAGGGTGAAGATTCTCTCGTGCACGGAGCGGTGCAGGGTGCGGGCACAGCCTGCGGGGGAGGGGCGGCGCGGTCACCATGGCAACCGGGAACAGCGGGGTCACCATGGCAACCGGGAACAGCGGGGTCACCATGGCAACCGGGGAGTGCCCAGGGGTCACCATGGCAACCGGGAACTGCCCCAGGTCACCATGGCAACCGGGGAGTGCCACCGGGGTCACCATGGCAACCGGGAACAGCGGGGTCACCATGGCAACCGGGGACTGCCCGGGGTCACCATGGCAACCGGGAACAGCGGGGTCACCATGGCAACCGGGAACTGCCCGGGGTCACCATGGCAACCGGGAACTGCCCCAGGTCACCATGGCAACTGGGCACTGCCAGGGGTCACCATGGCAACCGGGGACTGCCCGGGGTCACCATGGCAACCGGGGAGTGCCACCGGGGTCACCATGGCAACCGGGGACTGCCCGGGGTCACCATGGCAACCGGGGACTGCCCGGGGTCACCATGGCAACCGGGGAGTGCCTGGGGTCACCATGGCAACCGGGGACTGCCCGGGGTCACCATGGCAACCGGGGACTGCCCGGGGTCACCATGGCAACGGGGGAGTGCCCGGGGTCACCATGGCAACCGGGGACTGCCCGGGGTCACCATGGCAACCGGGGAGTGCCCAGGGGTCACCATGGCAACCGGGGAGTGCCTGGGGTCACCATGGCAACCGGGGAGTGCCCCAGGTCACCATGGCAACCGGGGAGTGCCCAGGGTCACCATGGCAACCGGGAACTGCCCCAGGTCACCATGGCAACCGGGAACTGCCCGGGGTCACCATGGCAACGGGGGAGTGCCCGGGGTCACCATGGCAACCGGGGACTGCCCGGGGTCACCATGGCAACCGGGGAGTGCCCAGGGGTCACCATGGCAATGGGGGCACAGGGGTCACCATGGCAACGGCTACAGTGGTGACCCGCGCCCGCCCAGTGCTCCCAGTGCCCCCCAGTCCCCTCCCAGTGCTCCCAGTGCCCTCCCAGTGCATCCCAGTGCATCCCAGTCCCCCTCCAGGTCCCTCTCAGTCCAATCCAGTTCCTCCCAGTGCTCCCAGTCATTCCCAGTTCCCCCCAGTCCCCTCCCAGTCCCTTCCCAATGCTCCCAGTTCCCTCCCAATCCCCCCAATCTCCTCCCAGTCCCCCCCAATCCCCTCCCAGTCTCTCCCAGTCTGTCCCATCCCCCTCCCAGTCCCCTCCCAGTGCCCCCCAATGCCCTCCCAGTTCATCCCACTCCCTTCCAGTTTCATCCCAATTCCCTCCAGTCCCTCCCAATCCCCTCCCAGTCCATCCCAGTTTCCTCCCAATCCCCTCCCAGTCCCTCCCAGTCCCTCCCAGTCCCTCCCAGTCCCCCCCACTCCCCTCCCAGTCCCTCCCATCCCCCCCAATCCCCCCCCAGTCCCTCCCATTCTCCCCCAATCCCCCCCCAGTCCCTCCCATTCTCCCCCAATCCCCTCCCAGTCCCTCCCATTCCCCCCCACTCCCCTCCCAATCCCCTCCCAGTCCCTCCCAGTCCCCTCCAGTCCCTCCCAGTGCCCTCCCATCCCACTCCCAGTCCCTCCCGTTCCCCCCCAATCCCCTCCAGTCCCTCCCATTCCCTCCCACTCCCCTCCCAGTCCCCTCCCAGTGCCTCCCAGTGCTCCCAGTGCCTGCCCTGCTGGAAGTCGGTGCGCCCGCAGCCCCGCACCAGCAGCGCGTCCCCCGTGAACGCCACCGAGGCGTCGTCCAGCACGAAGGTGACGCAGCCGGGGGTGTGCCCGGGGGTGGGCACCACGCGCAGGGCCTGGGGGGCACGGGGAGCCTCAGGGGAGCCCCGGACCGCCCCGGGGAGCCCAAAAATCACCCCGGGACCCCAAAAAACCCCCCGGGACCCCCAAAAATCACCCCGGGACCCCCAAAAAACCCCCCGGGACCCCAAAAAACCCCCTGGGACCCCCAAAAATCACCCCGGGACCCCAAAAATCACCCCGGGACCCCCAAAAACCCCCCCGGGACCCCAACCAGCCCCTCCCCCACCTCTCCCAGTCCCTCCCAGTGCACCCAAATCCCCTCCCATTCCCCTCCCAGTCCATCCCAGTCCCTCCCAGTGCCCCCCAGTCCCCTCCCAGTCCCTCCCAGTCCCTCCCAGTGCCCCCCAGTCCCCTCCCAGTCCCTCCCAGTCCCTCCCAGTGTCCCCCACTCCCCTCCCAGTCCCCTCCCAGTCCCTCCCAGTGCCCCCCAATCCCCTCCCATTCCTCTCCCAGTCCCTCCCATTCCCATCCCACTCCCCTCCCAGTCCCTCCCAGTCCCTCCCAGTGCCCCCCAACCCCCTCCCAGTCCCTCCCAGTCCCTCCCAGTGCCCCCCAACCCCCTCCCAGTCCCTCCCATTCCCATCCCAGTCCCTCCCAGTCCCTCCCAGTGCCCCCCACTCCCTCCCATTCCCATCCCAGTCCATCCCAGTCCATCCCACTCCCCTCCCAGTCCCTCCCAGTGCCCCCCAACCCCCTCCAAGTCCCTCCCAGTCCCTCCCACTCCCCCCCACTCCCTCCCACTCCCCTCCCAGTCCCTCCCAGTGCCCCCCACTCCCCCCCACTCCCCTCCCAGTCCCTCCCAGTGCCCCCCAATCCCCTCCCAGTCCCTCCCAGTGCCCCCCACTCCCTCCCATTCCCCTCCCAGTCCCTCCCAGTGCCCTCCAATCCCCTCCCAGTCCCTCCCACTCCCTCCCAGTGCCCCCCACTCCTACCCAATCCCCTCCCAGTCCCTCCTATTCCCATCCCAGTCCCTCCCAGTGCCCCCCAATCCCGTCCCAGTCCCTCCCAGTGCCCTCCAATCCCCTCCCAGTCCCTCCCACTCCCTCCCACTCCCCTCCCAGTCCCTCCCAGTCCCTCCCATTCCCATCCCAGTCCCTCCCAGTCCCTCCCAGTGCCCCCCACTCCCCTCCCAGTCCCTCCCAGTCCCTCCCAGTCCCTCCCAGTGCCCCCCAGCGGCTCTCACGAAGGCCCCGAAGCGCAGCTCGTCCCCCTCCCCCAGCAGCACGTCGGCGCGGGCGCCGCTGGCGCTGGAGATGGCGCTGGAGCAGCCGAGGGCGCGGCGCAGCGCCCCCGAGCCCGTCACGTGATCCGCGTGGCAGTGCGTGTTGGCTGCGCCGTGACGTCACCGACCCGTGACGTCACCGACCCGTGACGTCACCGACCCGTGACGTCACCGACCCGTGACGTCACCGACCCGTGACGTCATCGGGGAAGCAGCACCCTTCCCCTCCCCCCCCCCCTTCACCTTCCCCTCCCCCCCCACCCCCGCCCCGCCCGGGGAGTTCCCAGTGCATCCCAGTTCCATCCCAGTGACCTCCCAGTTCATCCCAGTTCCATCCCAGTGACCTCCCAGTACATCCCAGTGCATCCCAGTTGCCTCCCAGTGCATCCCAGTTCATCCCAGTCCCTCCCAGTATATCCCAGTGACCTCCCAGTTCATCCCAGTTCCATCTCAGTGATCTCCCAGTACATCCCAGTTCCACCCCAGTACATCCCAGTGCCTCCCAGTGACCTCCCAGTACACCCCAGTGACCTCCCAGTTCCATCCCAGTGCATCCCAGGCCCTCCCAGTGCATCCCAGTGACCTCCCAGTGCATCCCAATGCCTCCCAGTTCCATCCCAGTGACCTCCCAGTTCATCCCAGTACATCCCAGTACATCCCAGTACATCCCAGTGCATCCCAGTAACCTCCCAGTGCATCCCAGTTCCATCCCAGTGACCTCCCAGTCCCTCCCAGTGCATCCCGGTGCATCCCAGTTCCATCCCAGTGACCTCCCAGTACATCCCAGTGCATCCCAGTTCCATCCCAGTTGCCTGCCAGTGCATCCCAGTTCATCCCAGTCCCTCCCAGTATATCCCAGTGACCTCCCAGTTCATCCCAGTGCATCCTGGTGCATCCCAGTTCCATCCCTCTACGACCCAGTGACCTCCCAGTGCACCCCAGCTCCATCCCAGTACATCCCAGTGCATCCCAGTTGCATCCCAATGCCTCCCAGCGGGCTCCCAGTGCATCCCAGTTCCATCCCAGTGACCTCCCAGTGCATCCCAGTGGCTCCCAGTTCATCCCAGTGCATCCCAGTGACCTCCCAGTGCCTCCAAGTGACCTCCCAGTGCCTCCCAGTTCCATCCCAGTACATCCCAGTCCCTCCCAGTTCCTCCCAGTTCATGCCAGTATAAACCAGTAGCCCCTGAGCCCCCTCCCAGTCCCCTTCCAGTCCATCCCAGTGCCCCCCAGACCCTTCCCAGTCCCTCCCAGTTCATCCCAGAGCCTTCCCATCAACCGGCCCTCAGATTTTGGGGGGAATCCCCGCGATTTCGGGGCTGCCCAGGCCCCTTGAAGGGGTGGGGGAGGGGCTTGGGCGGGGCTCTGTGGGCGTGGCCCGGGGGGGAGGGGCGCTTTAAAGGGACACACCCGGGGGTGGGGGAGGGGCGGTTTAAAGGGGGGGGAGGGGCGGTTTAAAGGGCCACACCCAGGGGTGGGGGAGGGGCGGTTCAAAGGTGGGGGAGGGGTGGTTTAAAGGGGGGGGAGGGGCGGTTTAAAGGGCCACACCCGGGGGGGGAGGGGCCGTTCAAAGGGGGGGGAGGGGCGGTTTAAAGGGCCACACCCGGGGGTGGGGGAGGGGCGGTTCAAAGGGGGGGAGGGGCCGTTCAAAGGGGGGGAGGGGCGGTTTAAAGGGCCACACCCTGGGGGGGAGGGGCGCGCCCGGGGGTGGGGGAGGGGCGGTTTAAAGGGCCACACCCGCGTAGCGCAGGGTCAGGCCGAGCTCCCGCAGCAGCCGCAGATCCCGCGGCACCGTCTCGAGCACGGGGTCGATGATGACGGCGTCCCCCGAGCGCGCGTCCGCCAGCAGGTACGTGTAGGTGCACGAGGAGGCCTCGAAGAGCTGCGAGAAACCCCCCAGGATGGCCCTGAATGACCTCAAAATGCCCCAAAAAAAACCCCCAAAAAACACCCCCCAGAATGGCCCTGAATGGCCTCAAAATGCCCCAAAAAACACCCCAAAAAACACCCCCAGGATGGCCTTGAATGCCCTCAAAATGCCCCAAAAAACACCCCAAAAAACACCCCCAGGATGGTCCTGAATGGCCTCAAAATGCCCCAAAAAACACCCCAAAAAACACCCCCCAGGATGGCCCTGAATGGCCTCAAAATGCCCCAAAAAACACCCCAAAAACCCCCCCAGGATGGCCCTGAATGGCCTCAAAATGCCCCCAAAAAAACCCCCAAAAACACCCCCCAGGATGGCCCTGAATGGCCTCAAAATGCCCCAAAAAAACCCCCAAAAAACACCCCCAAAAATCACCCAAAAAAACCCCCCAGGATGGCCCTGAATGGCCTCAAAATGCCCCAAAAAAAACCCCAAAAAACACCCCAAAAAACACCCCCCAGGATGGCCTTGAATGGCCTCAAAATGCCCCAAAAAAAACCCCAAAAAACACCCCCCAGGATGGCCCTGAATGTCCTCAAAATGCCCCAAAAAAACCCCCAAAAAACACCCCAAAAAACACCCCAAAAAACACCCCCCAGGATGGCCCTGAATGCCCTCAAAACCCCCAAAACACCCCCCCAAAAATCACCCCAAAAAACCCCCCCAAGATGGCCCTGAATGACCTCAAAATGCCCCAAAAAAACCCCCAAAAAACACCCCAAAAAACACCCCCAGGATGGCCCTGAATGGCCTCAAAATGCCCCAAAAAACACCCCAAAAAACACCCCCAGGATGGCCCTGAATGCCCTCAAAATGCCCAAAAAAACCCCCAAAAAACACCCCCAGGATGGCCCTGAATGGCCTCAAAATGCCCCAAAAAAAACCCCCAAAAACACCCCCCAGGATGACCCTGAATGGCCTCAAAATGCCCCCAAAAAATCCCCCAAAAAACACCCCAAAAAACACCCCCCAGGATGACCCTGAATGACCTCAAAATGCCCCAAAAAGCCCCCAAAAAACCCCCCCAGGATGGCCCTGAATGACCTCAAAATGCCCCCAAAAAAACCCCCAAAAAACACCCCCAAAAATCACCCAAAAAAACCCCCCCAGGATGGCCCTGAATGCCCTCAAAATGCCCCAAAAAACACCCCCAAAAAACACCCCCAAGATGGCCCTGAATGTCCTCAAAACCCCCAAAAAATCCCCCAAAAAATCCCCCCAACAACCCCCCCAGGACGGCCCTGAGTGCCCTCAAAATGCCCCAAAAACACCCCAAAAACTCCCCTCAGAATATCCCTGAATGCTCTCAACCCCCCCAAAAAACCCCTCAGAATATCCCCAAACCCCAAAAAATCCCCCTCAAAACGCCCCCAAACCCCCTCAAAACCCCTCCCCAAAACTCCTCTCCCTGTGACGCCCCCAAACCCCCTCAAACCCCCTCAAGCCCCCTGAAAACCCCCTCAAACCCCCTCCCCAAAACTCCTCTCCCTGTGACGCCCCCAAAGCCCCTCAAAACCCCCAACACCCCCAAACCCCCTCCCCAAAACTTCTCTCCCTCAAACCTCCCCAAACCCCCTCAAAACCCCCCCAAAACCCCCCCAAACCCCCTCAGAACACCCCCAAACCTCCCCAAAACCCCCTGAAACCCCCTCCCCCCAAACTCCTCCCCCTGTGATGTCCCCAAAGCCCCCCCCAAACCCCTCAAAACAGCCCCAAACCCCCTCAAAACCCCCCCAAAACCCCCTCAAAACACCCCAAAACCCCCTCAAACCCTCTCAAGCCCCCTCAGAACCCCCCAGAACCTCCCCAAACCTCCCCAAACCCCCCCCAAACCCCCTCCCCAAGTCTCCGCTCCCTTTGACGCCCCCAAAGCCCCTCAAAACGCCCCCAAACTTCCTCAAACTTCCTCAAACCCCTCAAAACCCCCCTCAAAGCCCCCTCAAACCCCCTCCCCAAAACTCCTCTCACTTTAACGCCCCCAAACCCCCTCAAAACCCCCTCAAACCTCCCCAAAACCCCCTGAAACCCCCTCCCCCCAAACTCCTCTCCCTGTGACACCCCCAAAGCCCCTCAAAACACCCCAAAACTCCCCAAAACACCCCCAAACCCCCTCCCCAAATCTCCTCTCCCTTTGACGCCCCCAAACCCCCTCAAAACCCCCTCAAAGAACCCCCAAAACCCCCCCAAACCCCCCCAAAGCCCCTCAGAATCCCCCCAAACCCCCTCAGAACACCCCAAACCCCCTCAGAACCCCCCCAAACCCCCTCAGAACACCCCAAACCCTCCCAAACCCCCTCAAAGCCCCTCAGAACCCCCCCAAACCCCCCTCAGAACACCCCAAACCCCCCCAAAGCCCCTCAGAACCCCCCCAAAGCCCCTCAGAACACCCCAAAACCCTCCCAACCCCCCCCAAACCCCCTCAGAACACCCCAAACCCCCCCAAAGCCCCTGTAGAACCCCCCCAAAGCCCCTCAGAACACCCCAAAACCCCCCCAACCCCCCCCAAACCCCCTCAGAACATCCCAACCCCCCCCAAACCCCCTCAGAACATCCCAACCCCCCCCAAACCCCCTCAGAACCCCCCCAAAGCCCCTCAGAACCCCCCAAAACCCCCCCCAAAACCCCCCCAACCCCCCCCCCCCAGCCCCTCACGGGGCTCCTCCCGTGCCCTTTGATCCCCCCCCCCCGCGACTCCCGAGGCCTCTCCCGCCCCTCCCTCAATGAAAAATCCGCCCTTCCCCCCCCACCCCCCGGCGCTGTTCCCCTCCCCCACCTGCCGCAGCAGCAGCTGCCGCCCCGCCCCTGTCGCTGTCGCTGTCGCGATACCGCGGCCGATCGCGACAGCGGCGGCGGGGAGGCGGCGGAGCAACATGGCGGCGGTGGGGCCCACCCGGGAGCGCGGCCGCTTTAAGAGGGGAGGGGCGGGGCCTTAAGGCGGGCGGCCACGCTTAAAAGGGCAACGGCGCAAAGGTGGGGCCCGGCTTAAAGGGGCAACGTGGGGGCAATTAAAGCGGCGATGCGTCTTAAAAGGGCGATGCGGGGGGGGCGGTTGTTGGATGGGAATGGCGGGGAGTGGGGCCCGCCTTAAAGGGGCAACGCCGGTGGGAGGGCTGTTTATGAATATTCATGAGGTGTTTATCATGTTAATTTATGCATCGATTGCATCTCAATGTTACTTTTTTATATGGTTAGTATGCATCTTTAAAGTGGTTAATATGCGCTTTTATTAATTAATTATATATTTATCGATTTCTTAAATATTTAAATATATGCATTATGTGTTTGCATACTTCCATGGATTGATTGTGCATTTTCAGGGAGCTCATTATCTATTTAAATTAATATTCATGCACCTAAATACGCATTGCATATTCATAGAATACATTAAAATATATTTATTACACCTTTTTAAAGACGTTACCCATTTAAACGCCTTCATTATGTATTCACGCGCCTCATTTACATGCAAATACATTCACCTCTTAAACCGGCGACACGCCTCGCAGTGGGGCCCACCCATCCCCCAGAAGCCACGCCCCCTAATTAAAAAAACCGCGCCTCGTTTTCTACCCAAAATTCCTTTATTCCACCACAGAAGTGGGGGAGGGGATATGGGGGGGGTGGGGGAGGGGCGATGACGTCACGGCGGCGCCGACGGTGACGTCATGCGCGGGGCACGACGGCGAAGGGCTGGGCCGGCAGGGGGCGCTGCTGCTCCCCGCACCGCAGCAGCCAATCAGGGCGCACGAAGGTCAGCGAGGGGCGGAGCTCCAGGGCCTGGGGGGGCGGAGCCTGGGGGTTAAAGGGGGAGGGGCCTCGGCCCCGCCCCCACCCCCGCCCTGCCCCGCCCCCCCCACACCTCGTCGAAGGCGGGGTCCCAGCCCTGCGCCGTCACCACGTGCGTCACCGAGCCGTCCATGCGGGGCGCCACGGTCCTGCGGGCCAGGATGGACCAGTACGGACCAGTACGGACCAGTACGGACCAGTACGGACCAGTACGGACCAGTATGGAACAGTACGGACCAGTATGGAACAGTACGGAGCAGTATGGAGCAGTACGGACCAGTAAAGACCAGTACGGGCCAGTATGGACCAGTACGGACCAGTATGGACCAGTACGGACCAGTATGGAACAGTATGGAACAGTACGGAGCAGTATGGACCAGTACGGACCAGTATGGAACAGTACGGACCAGTATGGACCAGTATGGAACAGTACGGACCAGTACAGACCAGTACAGGCCAGTATGGACCAGTACGGACCAGTATGGACCAGTATGAACCAGTATGGACCAGTATGGACCAGTATGGAACGGTACGGACCAGTATGGACCCGTACGGACCAGTACAGAACAGTACGGACCAGTACGGACCAATATGGACCAGTATGGACCAGTACAAACCAATACAGACCAGTTTGGACCAGTACGGGCCGGTACAGACCAGTATGAACCAGTACAGCCTCCCAGTACGCCCCAGTACATCCCAGCCCAACCTCCCACTCTGAACCAGTACAACCAGTCCAAGCCGCCGGCAAAGCCCAGCCCCAGTCCCTCCCAGTTCCCTCCCAGTGCCCCCCAATCCCCTCCCAGTCCCTCCCAGTGCCCCCCAATCTCCTCCCAGTCCCCTTCCAGTCCCTCCCAGTATCTCCCAGTGCCCTCCCAGTTCATCCCAGTCCCTCCTAGTTTGATCCCAGTCCCTCCCTGTCCCTCCCAGTCCCTCCCATTCCCTCTCATTACCCTCCCAGTTCACTCCCAGTGCTCCCATTCCCCTCCCAGTCCCTCCCAGTGCTCCCAGTCTGACCCTCCGAAGGCCACGGCGAAGCGCAGCAGCCGCCGCCCCTCCCCCGCCGGGAACTCGCCGTGCAAGAAGAACGTTTTGTCCTCAAAAAAATCTGCGGGGGGGGGTGGGGGAGGGGTGAGAACAAAGGGGGTGGGGGAGGGGTGAGAAAAAACGGAAGGGTGGGTGGGGGAGGGGCGGGGGGGGATGGGCACGCACCGGGCAGGGGGGGGATGGGCTCCTCCTCCTCCTCCTCCCCCTCCCCCTCCTCGCTGTTCTCCTCGGTGGAGCCGCCGTAGGGGTCGTCCCTGGGGTGGGGGAGGGGTGAGGGAGGGGGCGTGGCCTCCTCCGGCCCCGCCCCTCCCCCCTCCATTGACCCCTCCCCCCTCCATCCGAACTCACTCCTCTGATTGGTCCTCGCTGTCACCTGACTCGGGGGGCGTGGCTGGGGCCGCGGGGGGAGGGGTCAGGGGAGGAGGCCCCGCCCCTTTGGCCGCTTTGGGGGAGGGGCGTGGAGGGGGCGGGGCATCCTCAGGCCCCTCCCCGTCGCTGCTGGAAGAGGCGGAGCCATCCAGGAGGTACCTGGGGGGGGGGAGGGGAGGGGCTGAGGTGGAGCCACGCCCACTTGGGGGGGGGGGCGTGGTCTCCCTTCGTCCCACCAAAAATGGGCGTGGCCTTGAGGTGCCCCCACCCACCCAGGGGCGTGGTCTCAGTTTAGCCCCGCCCAGGTGGGTGTGGCTTATCTGGGTGTGTCCCTTGTGGGCGTGGCCTATCTGGGCGTGTCCCCCTATGGGCGTGGCCTACCTGGGTGTGGCCTATTGTGGTGTCCCCCTTGTGGGTGTGGCCTATCTGGGCGTGGCCTAGGGGGCGTGTCCCTTATGGGCGTGGCTTATCTGGGCATGTCGGGGGGGGGGCGTGGCCTAAGTGGGTGTGTCCCCAGTGGGCGTGTCCCCAGCGGGCGTGCCCTATCAGGGCGTGTCCCAGTGGGCGTGTCCCCAGTGGGCATGCCCCCAGTGGGCGTGCCCTATCAGGGCGTGTCCCCCAGTGGGCGTGGCCTAAGCGGGCGTGTCCCCAGTGGGCGTGTCCTATCAGGGTGTGTCCTATCAGGGCGTGTCCCCAGTGGGCGTGTCCCCAAGTGGGCGTGTCCTATCAGGGCGTGCCCCCCCATGTCCGTGCCCCCCATGTCCGTGCCCCCCATGTCCGTGCCCCCCATGTCCGTGCCCCCCCATGTCCCTGCCCCCCATGTCCGTGCCCCCCATGTCCGTGCCCCCCACGTCCGTGCACCCCATGTCCCTGCCCCCCCACGGCCGTGCCCCCCATGGCCGTGTCCCCCCATGTCCGTGCCCCCCATGTCCGTGTCCCCCCATGTCCGTGCCCCCCATGTCCGTGCCCCCCACGTCCGTGCCCCCCATGTCCGTGCCCCCCATGTCCGTGCCCCCCCATGTCCGTGCCCCCCACGTCCGTGCCCCCCCATTTCCGTGCCCCCCATGTCCGTGCCCCCCCACGTCCGTGCCCCCCATGTCCGTGCCCCCCCATGCCCGTGCCCCCCCACGTCCGTGCCCCCCACAGCCGTGCCCCCCCCGGGCGTGTCTCACGGGCCGCAGGGCAATCTCCTCCCGCTCCTTTGGCAATCCCAGATCCAGGCCGGCCCCACCAGGAGCCCCCCGAGCCGCCGGGCCCGCGCCGCCTTCGG
Organism: Aphelocoma coerulescens; assembly: GCF_041296385.1. NCBI lineage: Eukaryota > Metazoa > Chordata > Aves > Passeriformes > Corvidae > Aphelocoma > Aphelocoma coerulescens. The sequence continues at coordinate 54,970 of NW_027183722.1, read as the reverse complement.
CGTCCTGGGGAAGGCGCACCTGCGGCCAGAGGGGCGCGGTCACCGCGGCCGGCGCCGGCCGTGGCCCGGCCGGGGGGGGCGGGGCGTGGCCGTGGGGGGTCACCTACACCAGGTGGGTGCTGTCCGAGGTCCAGTCGGGCCGGTAGCCGGCCCCCAGCCCCACGGCGGCCGCCCGCAGTTGGCTCCTCAGGGGGTTCTCGAAGCCGCTCAGCACCAGCACCACCCCCTCCAGCACGCCGGCTTTGGGGGTCCCGCCGGGCCTGGGGGGGCTCGGGGGGCTCCCCGAGGCCGCGGGGGAGGGGCCGGGGCCGGGGGTCTTGGCCGGTTTGGGTTTTTTCGGGGGGGTGCCGTTGGTTTTGGCGGTGGGGGCGGGGAGGCGGCGCTTGGGGGGCTGTGGGGGGGGGGGAGCGGGGGGGGGGGAGGAGAAATGGGGGGAGGGGGTTAGGGGGGGTTGCGGGGGACCCCGAAAAGGGGATAGGGAGGGATGGAGGAGACTTTGAGAGGATCTGCGGGGGTTTGGGGGGTCCCAGGTGGGGTTTGGGGGGTCCCAGGTGGGGTTTTAGGGGCTTCAGGGGGGGTTTGGGGGTCCCAGGTGGGGTTTGGGGGTCCCAGGTGCGGTTTGGGGGTCCTCAGGTGGGGTTTGGGGGGTCCCAGGTGGGGTTTTAGGAGCTTCAGGGGGGGTTTGGGGGTCCCAGGTGGGGTTTGGGGGTCTCTGGGTGGGGTTTGGGGGGTCCCAGGTGGGGTGTGGGGGTCCCAGGTGAGATCTGGGGGTTCCTGGGTGGGGTTTAGGAGTCCCAGCTGAGGTTTGGGGGGTCCCAGGTGGGGTTCGGGGGTCCCGGGTGGGGTTTGGGGGGTCCCAGGGGGGGTTTGGGGGTCCCAGGTGGGGTTTGGGGGTCCTCAGGTGGGGTTCGGGGGGTCCCAGGTGGGGTTCGGGGGGTCCCAGGTGGGATTTGAGGGCCCCAGGTGGGTCCCAGGTGAGGTTTGGGGGTCCCAGGGGGGTTTTGGGGGTCCCAGGTGGGGTTTGGGGGTCCCAGGTGGGTCCCAGGTGAGGTTTGGGGGTCCCAGGGGGGTTTTGGGGGTCCCAGGTGGAGTTTGGGGGTCCCAGGTGGGGTTTGGGGGGTCCCAGGTGGGGTTTGGGGTCCCAGGTGGGGTTTGGGGGGTCCCAGGTGGGGTTTGGGGTCCCAGGTGGGGTTTTAGGGGCTTCAGGTGAGGTTTGGGGTCCCTGGGTAGGACTGGGGGGTCCCAGGTGTGGTTTGGGGGCTCCCAGGTGAGGTTTGGGGGGTCCCAGGTGGGGTTTGGGGGGTCCCAGGTGGGGTTTGGGGATCCCAGGTGAGGTTTGGGGGTCCCAGGGGGGGTTTGGGGGTCCCAGGTGAGGTTTGGGGGTCCCAGGGGGGGTTTGGGGGTCCCAGGGGGGGTTTGGGGGTCCCAGGTGGGGTTTGGGGATCCCAGGTGGGGTTTGGGGGGTCCCAGGTGGGGTTTGGGGGTCCCCGGGTCCCCCCTTACCTTGGGGGCGCAGCCCGCGCTGGCCTGGAGCGCGGCCACGGCGTAACTGGGGCCGGGGGGGGTCCTGAGGGGGGGCTGCGGGTGGGGGAGGGGAGGCCGTGAGGAGGGGGGGGTTCGGGCAGGGTGGGGGAGGGGCTGGGGGTGGTCTTACCTGGGGTGGGGGAGGGGGGCCGCTGGTAGAAGAGGGCCCCGGGGGGGCGGCGGGGGCTGCCCCCCTCCTCCCGCAGCGTGAAGGGGCCCAAGCGCCGGACCTGGGCGGGATTTGGGGGGAAATCGGGAGTTTTGGGGGGTTTGGGGAGGTTTGGGGTCACTGGGGGGGGTCATGGGGGGGTTTTGGGGTCAGTGTGGGGTCAGTGAGGGGTCAGTGTGGGGGTCAGTGTGGGGTCACTTTTGGGGTCAGTGTGGGGTCACTTTGGGGGTCAGTGTGGGGGTCAGTATGGGGTCCCTGTGGGGTCAGTGAGGGGTCAGTTTTGGGGTCAGTGTCAGGTCAGTTTTGGGGTCACTTTGGGGGTCAGTGTGGGGCCAGTGTGGCGTCACTTTTGGGGTCATTTTGGGGTCACTGTGGCGGTCAGTGTGGAGTCATTTTTGGGGTCAGTGTGGGGTCCCTTTGGGGGTCAGTGTGGGGTCCCTTTGGGGGTCAGTGTGGGGTCACTTTGGGGGTCAGTGTGGGGGTCAGTGTGGGGTCACTGTGGGGCCAGTGTGGGGTCAGCGTGGGGGTCCCTGTGGGGTCAGTGAGGGGTCAGTTTTGGGGTCAGTGTCGGGTCACTTTTGGGGTCAGTGTGGGGTCATTTTTGGGGTCACTTTGGGGGTCACTTTTGGGGTCACTTTTGGGGTCAAGTGTGGGGGTCAGTGTGGGGTCAGTGAGGGGTCAGTTTTGGGGTCAGTGTCAGGTCACTTTGGGGGTCACTTTGGGGGTCAGTGTGGGGTCATTTTTGGGGCCAGTGTGGGGTCACTTTGGGGGTCAGTGTGGGGTCACTTTGGGGGTCAGTGTGGGGTCACTGTGGCGGTCAGTGTGGGGTCACTTTTGGGGTCACTGTGGGGTCACTGCGGGGGCCACTTCGGGGGTCATTTTGGGGTCACAGTGGGATCAATAAGGGGGTCACTGTGGGGTCAATGAGGGGGTCATGGGGTGGTCACTGCAGGGTCACAGAGTGGTCACTAAGAGGCCACTGGTGTGGTCACTGTGGGGGTCACTGTGGGGGTCCCTGTGGGGTCACTTTGGGGGTCACTTTGGGGTCACTATGGGGTCACTGCGGGGTCACTCACCGGCGCCTCGGGCGGGGCCTCTTCCTCCTCAGGGGCCGCGAACACCCGGATGAACGAGAGGCCGAAGGGGCGGCTCTGGGGGGGTCACCAGGTGTGTTTTGGGGTCACCAGGTGCATTTTGATGCCCCCCAGGTGCATTTTGGTGCCCCCCAGGTGCACTTCAGGTCCCCCCAGGTGCATTTTGGTGCCCCCCAGGTGTGTTCTGAGGCCCCCCAGGTGCGTTCCAGGCCCCCCAGGTGCATTTTGGTGCCCCCCAGGTGCATTTTGGTGCCCCCCAGGTGCATTATGGTACTCCCCAGGTGCATTTTGGTGACCCCCAGGTGTGTTCCAGGCCCCCCAGGTGCGTTCCAGGCCCCCCAGGTGCATTTTGGTGCCCCCAGGTGCATTCTGGTACCCCCCAGGCGCATTTTGATGCCCCCCAGGCGCATTTTGGGGCCCCCCAGGTGCATTTTGGTACCCCTCAGGTGTGTTTTGAGGTCCCCCAGGTGTGTTCCGGGCCCCCCAAGTGCATTTCAGGGCCCACCAGGTGTATTTCAGGGTCCCCAGGTGCATTTTGATGCCCCCCAGGTGCATTCTGGTACCCCCCAGGTGTATTTTGGTGCCCCCCAGGTGTGTTCCGGGTCCCCCAGGGGCGTTTCAGGGCCCCCCAGGTGCATTTTGATGCCCCCCAGGCGCATTCTGGTACCCCCCAGGCGCATTCTGGTACCCCCCAGGTGCATTTTGATGCCCCCCAGGTGCACTTTGATGCCCCCCAGGTGCATTTTGGTGCCCCCCAGGTGTGTTCTGGTACTCCCTAGGCGCATTTTGGTGCCCCCCAGGCGCATTTTGATGCCCCCCAGGCGCATTCTGGTACCCCCCAGGCGCATTCTGGTGCCCCCCAGCTATCTCTCGGGACCCCCCCTCACCCCCCTCACCCCCTCACCTGGCAGTAGGGCTGGCTCAGCACCACCCGCAGCCGGTCCCAGGTGCCCTGGGCCGGACCTTTGACCAACGAGTCGGGCCCGAAGAGCCGGACCCGGCGCGGTTCGGCCCCGGCGCGGCTCTCGCTGGGCGACATCAGCGCCGCGCTGGGCAGCAGCACCTGTGAGGGCTCCGCGTGAGCCTCGCTGGCCCCCGGGGCCACGCTCGTGGCTGGCGGGGACGGGGCCAGGGCTCACCTGGAAGTCGCCCCCGGCCGAGGAGCCCACCAGCACCTCCACGAAAGCGGCGCCGTCGTTGCCGATGTGCAGCGAGTGGATGGGCCGGGACCCCCCCAGCTGCGAGGAAAGCGCGAGGGGAAGGCTCTGAGCCCCCTCCCAAATCTTTTCCTCCTTCCTCAGGGGGGGGGTTCGGACGCCCACGAGCCCCCCCGAGCGCTCACAGCAAACCCCCAAGTGCTCCTTCCCCGCGGCCCCAAAATTGAGAGGGGACCCCCGAACCTCCCCTGGGAGTCTCCTCAGGGACCGCTCAAAGCCCTCAAGGAGCCCCTCCCAGTGGCTCCCAGTGCCTCCCAGTGCCTCCCCATCCCCTCCCTCACCTCCAGCACGACGCTGAGCTGCTTCTCGCCGGCCGCCGCCCCCCGCCAGCGCCCGCCGGCGTCCGGCCGCAGCAGGTTCTCGGCCGGGTGACGCTGCGGAGACACGGCAAAGGTTCAGCACGGGCATCTCCGGAGCACCCCCTCCCCCGGGCACCGCAGAGCCCTCGCGGACCCACCGGGTCAGCGCTGGTCACGGACACGACGCGCGTTAACGGGAGCTCCGGCATCGCGGAGGCCGCCGCCATCGACCGGAAGCCGCCTCAGAACCCCCGGCGGGAGCCGCTCCGCCCACAACCGGCCGCAACTCTATGGTCGCGGGGGCGGGCGTTCGGCGCTCCCGCGCGTGCGCGCAGCGCCGCTCTACCCCCCCGAGTCCTCCCGCCTCTGTGGCCCCGCGGTCCTCCAGGAGTTTTCCCGCCCTTTTCGCAGCGCGCGAAGCCGTGAGGGGAAGGGGGGGGGGCGGAACGGAGGACGGGGCACAATTAAATATTTGGGGGGGATTAATTAACGTTTCTCGCTAATTAAGCCCCAAACGAGCCACTCTGAGGGTTTCCAGCGGGTTTATTGGTCCAGCGACACCCCCCTAGTTCTTCCCAGTGCTCCCAGTTCAGCCCAGTAAGCGGCCGTACTCGGCCAGGGCGGAGGATTTCTTCACCCCGTCCCAGATGCGGGCGGCGTAGTGGAACCTGCGACCAGTGTGGACCAGTGTGGACCAGTATGGACCAGTATGGACCAGTACGGACGAGTACAGGTCAGATACGTCCTCCCAGTTACCCCCAAACCCCCTCCCAGTTCACCCCAGTTACCCCCAAACCCCCTCCCAGTTCCTCCCAGTTACCCCCAAACCCCCTCCCAGTCCCTCCCAGTGCCCCCAAACCCCTCCCAGTCCCTCCCAGTTACCCCCAAACCCCTCCCAGTCGCTCCCAGTGCCCCCAATCCCCTCCCAGTTACCCCCAATCCCCTCCCAGTTGCTCCCAGTGCCCCCAGACCCCTTCCCAGTCCCTCCCAGTTCCTCCCAGTGCCCCCCAAACCCCTCCCAGTTCCTCCCAGTTCCTCCCAGTGCCCCCCAAACCCCCTCCCAGTTACCCCCAATCCCCTCCCAGTCGCTCCCAGTGCCCCCAAACCCCCTCCCAATTACCCCCAAACCCCTCCCAGTTCCTCCCAGTGCCCCCAAACCCCCTCCCCGTTCCTCCCAGTGCCCCCCAAACCCCCTCCCAGTCCCTCCCAGTCCCTCCCGGTGCCCCCAAACCCCCTCCCAGTTCCTCCCAGTGCCCCCCAAACCCCCTCCCAGTCCCTCCCAGTTCTTCCCAGTGCCCCCAAACCCCCTCCCAGTTACCCCCAAACCCCCTCCCAGTCCCTCCCAGTCCCTCCCGGTGCCCCCAAACCCCCTCCCAGTCCCTCCCAGTCCCTCCCAGTGCCCCCAAACCCCCTCCCAGTCCTTCCCAGTGCCCCCCAACCCCCTCCCAGTCTCACCAGTTGCGCTCGGTCAGGAGGCTGTGGGATAACTGGGAGCGGGCGGCCGCCAGGACCCTCCCCCGCAGCCGGGCCAGGAGCCCCCCGATGCCCCCCCGGCCCCGGAACGGGGGCAGGGCCGGGAACAGAGCCCCTCCCCCACCTGGGAGGGACGCACGGGGGTTACTGGGAGCACTGGGATGGACTGGGAGGGACTGGGATGGACTGGGAGGGACTGGGAGAGAGCGGGAGCTACTGGGAAAGGGTTTTGGGGGGGCTGGGAGGCAGATTGGGGGGTATTTGGGGGGACTGGGATGTACTGGGAGAGACTGGGATGTACTGGGAGGGATTGGGATGTACTGGGAGAGGGTTCAGGAGGAACTGGGAGGGTGTTGGGGCCTTTAATGGGGGCTCGGGGAGGGACTGGGATGGACTGGGAGGGACTGGGATGGACTGGGAGGGACTGGGATGTACTGAGATATACTGGGAGGGACTGGGATGGTTTGGGAGGGAACTGGGATGGACTGGGAGGGGATTTGGGGGGAACTGGGAGGGGACTGGGATGGGACTGGGATGTACTGGGAGGGATTGGGATGGACTGGGAGGGACTAGGATGGACTGGGAAGGACTGGGATGTACTGGGAGGGATTGGGATGTACTGGGAGGGATTGGGATGTACTGGGAGAGGGTTCAGGAGGAACTGGGAGGGTGTTGGGGCCTTTAATGGGGGCTCGGGGAGGGACTGGGATGGACTGGGAGGGACTGGGATGTACTGGGAGGGACTCGGATGTACTGAGATATACTGGGAGGGACTGGGATGGTTTGGGAGGGAACTGGGATGGACTGGGAGGGGATTTGGGGGGAACTGGGAGGGGACTGGGATGGGACTGGGATGTACTGGGAAGGACTGGGATGGGCTGGGAAGGACTGGGAGGGACTGGGAGAGACTGGGATGGACTGGGAAGGAGTTTAGGGGGTGCTGGGGGGGGTCCCCTGGGGGTTACTGGTCCATACTGGTTTATACCAGTCCATACCACTTTATACCAGTCCATACTGGTCCGTACTGGTTTATACTGGTTTATACTGGTCCGTACTGGTGCCTCACCTGCCCGGGGCAGGGCGTCCTCGGCCTCGTCCTCCAAGGGCGGCAGCAGGAACAGATTGACCTCGGCCTCGGGGGGGGCCGGGGGGGCCCCCGAATTGCCCGGGAGCAGCTCCCGCATGGAGAGCGACCCTAAAAACCCCAAACGGCCCCAAAATTCACCCCAAAATTCACCTGGGAACCCCAAAATCCTCCCCAAAATTCACCCCAAAATTCACCTGGGAACCCCAAAATCCTCCCCAAAATTCACCTGGGAACCCCAAAATTCACCTGGGAACCCCAAAATCCTCCCCAAAATTCACCTGGGAACCCCAAAATCCTCCCCAAAATTCACCTGGGAACCCCAAAATTCATCTGGGAACCCCGAAATCCTCCCCAAAATTCACCTGGGAACCCCAAAATTCACCTGGGAACCCCGAAATTCACCCCAAAATTCACCTGGGAACCCCAAAATCCTCCCCAAAATTCACCTGGGAACCCCAAAATTCACCTGGGAACCCCAAAATCCTCCCCAAAATTCACCTGGGAACCCCAAAATTCACCTGGGAACCCCGAAATCCTCCCCAAAATTCACCTGGGAACCCCAAAATTCATCTGGGAACCCCGAAATTCACCTGGGAACCCCAAAATCCTCCCCAAAATTCACCTGGGAGCCCCAAAATTCACCCGGGAACCCCGAAATGTCCCCAGAATTCACTTGGGAACCCCGAAATTCACCTGGGAACCCTGAAATTCACCCGAGAGCCCCAAAATGCCCCCCAAAATTCACCCGGGAGCCCCAAAATCCTCCCCAAATTCACCTGGGAACCCCGAAATTCACCCGGGAGCCCCAAAATGTCCCCAAAATTCACCTGGGAACCCCGAAATTCACCTGGGAACCCCAAAATCCTCCCCAAAATTCACCCAGGAACTCCAAAATATCCCCAAAATTCACCTGGGAACCCGAAAATTCACCTGGGAGCCCCAAAATTCACCTGGGAGCCCCAAAATCCCCCCAGAATTCACCTGGGAACCCCAAAATTCACCCCGGAACCCCAAATCCCCCTCCGGGCCCCCCCAAATCCCCCTCAGGCCCCCCAAATCCCCTTCAGGACCCCCAAAACCCCTTCAGGACCCCCCAAAACCCCTTCAGGACCCCCAAAACCCCTTCAGGACCCCCCAAATCCCCCTCAGGCCCCCAAATCCCCTTCAGGACCCCCAAATCCCCTTCAGGACCCCCAAAACCCCTTCAGGACCCCCAAAACCCCCTCAGGACCCCCAAATCCCCTTTAGAACCCCCAAATCCCCCTCAGGGCCCCCCCAAATCCCCCTCAGGGACCCCCCAAATCCCCTCAGGGACCCCCCAAATCCCCTTCAGGACCCCCAAAACCCCTTCAGGACCCCCAAAACCCCTTCAGGACCCCCCAAATCCCCCTCAGGCCCCCCAAATCCCCTTCAGGACCCCCAAAACCCCTTCAGGACCCCCAAATCCCCTTCAGGACCCCCAAACCCCCTCAGGGACCCCCCAAATCCCCTTCAGGACCCCCAAAACCCCCTCAGGGCCCCCCCAAATCCCCTTCAGGACCCCCAAAACCCCCTCAGGGACCCCGAAACCCCTCAGGGCCCCCCCAAATCCCCTTGAGGACTCCCAGAACCCCTCAGGGCCCCCCCAAATCCCCTTCAGGACCCCCAAATCCCCCTCAGGGCCCCCTCAGGACCCCCAAATCCCCCTCAGGCCCCCCAAATCCCCTTCAGGACCCCCAAAACCCCTTCAGGACCCCCAAATCCCCCTCAGGGACCCCCCAAATCCCCTTCAGGACCCCCAAAACCCCTTCAGGACCCCCAAATCCCCTTCAGGACCCCCAAAACCCCTTCAGGACCCCCAAATCCCCCTGAGGGACCCCCCAAATCCCCTTCAGGACCCCCAAATCCCCCTCCGGGACCCCCCCAAATCCCCTTTAGAACCCCCAAATCCCCCTCAGGGACCCCCCAAATCCCCTTCAGGACCCCCAAAACCCCCTCAGGGACCCCCCAAATCCCCTTCAGGACCCCCAAATCCCCCTCAGGACCCCCCAAATCCCCCCCGGCCCCCCGGCCGTACCCCGGTACTTGAGGCGGGAGTGCGCCATGAGCCGGCCCAGCACTCGCTGCATCTGCGCCAGGCGCCGTGGGGAGAAGCACTCGGGGGGCGCCCGGGTCTGCACGAACACTGGGGGGGCACACGGGGGTCACCGTGGGGCTGGGGGGCACTGGGAGGGCAGCTATGGGGCAGTTTGGGGCAGTTATGGGGTAGTTATGGGGCAGTTATGGGGCAGTTTGGGGCAGTTTGGGGCAGCTATGGGGCAGTTTGGGGCAGCTGTGGGGCAGTTATGGGGCAGTTTGGGGCAGTTATGGGGCAGTTATGGGGCAGTTTGGGGCAGTTTGGAGTGGTTTGGGGCAGTTATGGGGCAGTTTGGGGCAGTTATGGGGCAGTTTGGGGCAGTTTGGGGCAGTTATGGGGCAGTTTGGGGCAGTTTGGGGCAGTTTGGGGCAGCTATGGGGCAGTTATGGGGCAGTTTGGGGCAGTTTGGGGCAGTTTGGGGCAGTTATGGGGCAGTTATGGGGCGGTTTGGGGCGGTTTGGGGCAGTTTGGGGCAGTTATGGGACAGTTTGGGGCAGTTTGGGGCAGTTTGGGGCAGTTATGGGGCGGTTTGGGGCAGTTTGGGGCAGTTATGGGGTAGTTATGGGGCAGTTATGGGGCAGTTTGGGGCAGCTGTGGGGCAGTTATGGGGCAGTTTGGGGCAGTTTGGGGCAGTTTGGGGCAGTTATGGGGCGGTTTGGGGCAGTTTGGGGCAGTTATGGGGTAGTTATGGGGCAGTTATGGGGCAGTTTGGGGCAGCTGTGGGGCAGTTATGGGGCAGTTATGGGGCAGTTATGGGGCAGTTTGGGGCAGTTATGGGGCAGTTTGGGGCAGTTTGGGGCAGGTATGGGGCAGCTGGGCAGGTCTGTGGGGCAGGGTGTGTGGGGTAAGGTCTGCGGGGAAGCTCTATAGGGAAGGATCTGTGGGGCAGGATCTATGGGGCAGATCTGTGGCACAGGATTTATGGGGCAGGATCTATGGGACAGGATCTATAGGGCAGATCTATGGGGCAGGATCTGTGGGGCAGATCTATGGGGCAGGACCTATAGGGAAGGATCTATTGGACAGGATCTATAGGGCAGGATGTGTAGGGCAGGATAGGGCAGGACCTATAAGGCAGATCTATGGGGCAGGATCCATAGGGCAGGGTCTATAGGGCACGGTCTATGGGGCAGATGTGTGGCACAGGATCTATGGGGCAGATCTATAGAGCAGGATCTATGGGGCAGGATCTGTAGGATAGCATCTATGGGCCAGATCTATAGGGCAGCATCTGTGGGGGGACAAGATCTATGGGGCAGGATCTATGGGGCAGGATCTATGGGGCAGGATCTGTGGCACAGGATCTATGGGACAGGATCTATAGGGCAGATCTATGGGGCATATCTGTGGCACAGGATCTATAGGGCAGGATCTGTAGGACAAGATCTAAAGGGCAGGGTCTATGGGGCAGGATCTATAGGGCAGGGTCTATAGGGCACGGTCTATGGGGCAGATGTGTGGCACAGGATCTATGGGGCAGATCTATGGGGCAGGATCTGTAGGGCAGGATCTATGGGGCAGGATCTATAGGATAGCATCTATGGGCCAGATCTATAGGGCAGCATCTGTGGGGGAACAAGATCTATGGGGCAGGATCTATAGCACAGGATCTATGGGGCAGGATCCATAGGACAGGGTCTATAGGGCACGGTCTATGGGGCAGATGTGTGGCACAGGATCTATGGGTCAGATCTATGGGGCAGGATCTATGGGGCAGATCTATGGAGCAACATCTATAGGGCAGAATCTATGGGGCAGGATCCATGGGTCAGATCTATGGGGCAGGGTCTGTGGGGCAGATCTATGGGTCAGATCTATGGGGCAGGTTCTGTGGGTCAGATCTATAGCTCAGATCTATGGGGCAGGATCCATGGGTCAGATCTATGGGGCAGGGTCTATGGGTCAGATCTATGGGGCAGGATCTATGGGGCAGATCTATGGAGCAACATCTATAGGGCAGAATCTATGGGGCAGGATCTATGGGTCAGATCTATGGGGCAGGGTCTGTGGGGCAGATCTATGGGGCAGATCTATGGGTCAGATCTATGGGGCAGGGTCTGTGGGTCAGATCTATGGGGCAGGATCTGTGGGTCAGATCTATAGCTCAGATCTGTGGGGCAGGATCCGTGGGTCAGATCTATGGGGCAGGGTCTGTGGGTCAGATCTATAGCTCAGATCTGTGGGGCAGGATCCGTGGGTCAGATCTATGGGGCAGGGTCTGTGGGTCAGATCTATAGCTCAGATCTATGGGGCAGGATCCGTGGGTCAGATCTATGGGGCAGGATCTGTGGGTCAGATCTATAGCTCAGATCTATGGGGCAGGGTCTGTGGGGCAGATCTATGGGGCAGATCTATGGGGCAGACGTGTGGGGCTCACCCAGGTGTGGGTAATACTCCGAGGGCTCCTCGGCGCCGGCCCCGCTCGAGTCGTGGCTCGGGGACGGCGTCGGCGGCTTCACCATCTCGGCCGTCTGCAGGAACCTGGGGGGCAGAGGCTGGGGGGCAGCTGGGGGGCAGCTATGGGGCAGTTATGGGGCGGTTTGGGGCGGTTTGGGGCAGTTATGGGGCAGTTTGGGGCAGTTATGGGGCAGTTTGGGGCGGTTTGGGGCAGTTATGGGGCAGTTATGGGGAAGTTTGGGGCAGTTTGGGGCAGTTTGGGGCGGTTTGGGGCAGTTATGGGGCGGTTTGGGGCAGTTTGGGGCAGTTTGGGGCAGTTATGGGGCGGTTTGGGGCAGTTATGGGGCAGTTATGGGGCAGTTTGGGGCAGTTATGGGGCGGTTTGGGGCAGTTTGGGGCGGTTTGGGGCGGTTTGGGGCGGTTTGGGGCAGTTATGGGGCGGTTTGGGGTCACTCAAGGGTCACTCCGGGGTCACTCCGGGGTCACTCCGGGGTCACTCAGAGGTCACTCAAGGGTCACTCAGGGATCACTCAAGGGTCACTCCGGGGTCACTTAGGGGTCAGTTTGGGGTCACTCAGGGGTCACTCAGGGGTCACTCAGGGTCACTCAGGGGTCACTCAGGGGTCACTCAGGGATCACTCAGGGGTCACTGAGGGGTCACTCAGAGGTCACTCAAGGGTCATTCAGGGGTCACTCCGGGGTCACTCCGGGGTCACTCAAGGGTCACTCAGGGGTCACTCAAGGGTCACTCAAGGGTCACTCAGGGGTCACTCAAGGGTCACTCAAGGGTCACTCAGGGGTCACTCAGGGGTCACTCAGGGTCACTCAAGGGTCACTCAAGGGTCACTCAGGGGTCACTCAGGGGTCACTCAAGGGTCACTCAAGGGTCACTCAGGGGTCACTCAGGGTCACTCAAGGGTCACTCAAGGGTCACTCAGGGGTCACTCAGGGGTCACTCAGGGTCAGCCCCACCTGTAGAGCCCCAGGTCCGTGAACCAGTCCTGCACCAGCAGCACCACGTGGCACACGGTGAACAGGAAGGCGGCGATCTGCAGCGACTGGCGGCCCGCTCGTTAGCGCCGTCAGCGTAATTAACGCCTCATTTGCATAAACCACCCCCACCCCCCGGCCCCGCCCTCACCTGCGTCTCCACGTAGGCGTGGGGCAGCGCGAATTCCGGCGGCAGCTTCCGGTCGTTGTTGATCAGGTGATCCAGGTGGGCGGGGCTGAGGATGGGCTGGGGGGAGGGGTGGAGCCAAAGGGGGTGTGGTCAGTGGGAGGCCACGCCCACCCCCCCTCCCGGTATGCTAATGAGGGGGCGGGGAAAGGGGGAGTTGATTAGTTGTGGTAATTGTGGGTAATTACGGTAATTGTGGGTAATTACGGTAGTTGAGGGGCGGTTACGGTAAAAAGGGTAAATACGGTAATTGAGGTAATTACGGTAAAAAGGGTAAATGCGGTAGTTGGGGTAATTACGGTAATTGGGGCAATTACGGTAATTGGGGTCACTATGGTAATTGGGATAATTACGGTAAAAGGGGTAAATGCGGTAATTGGGGTAATTACGGTAACGGGGCTGAATATGGTAAGGGGGTAATTACGGTACTAGGAGTAATTACGGTAGTTGGGGTAATTACGGTAAAGAGGATAATTATGGTAATTGTGGGTAATTATGATAAATAGGGTAATTGCGGTAGTTGGAGTAATTACGGTAAAGTGGGTAATTACGGTAGCTGTGGGGAATTACGGTATTTGTCGTAATTATGGTAATTGGGGTAATTACGGTAAAGAGGGCAATTGGGGTAGTTGTGTGTAATTACGGTAAACGGGGTAATTACTGTAATTGGGGTAAATACGGTAATTCTGGGTAATTACGGTAACTGTCATAATTACGGTAAAGGGGGTAATTACGGTAATTGGGGGTAAATATGGTAATTGTGGGTAATTACGATAGCTTGGGTAATTAGGGTAATTGGGGGTAATTACGGTAGCTCAAGTAATTACAGTAAAGGAGGTAATTGGGGTAATTACGGTAAAGGGGGTAAATACGGTAATTGTGGGTAATTATGCTAATTATAATTACAGTAAAGAGGGTAAATATGATAAAGGGGGGTGGTTACGGTAAAGGGGGTAATTACGGTAATTGTGGGTAATTATGCTAATTGTCATAATTACGGTAAAGAGGGTAATTATGGTAAAGGGGGTAATTACGGTAATTGTGGGTAATTATGCTAATTGTCATAATTACGGTAAAGAGGGTAATTATGGTAAAGGGGGTAATTACGGTAATCGTGGGTAATTACGGTAACGGCGCAATTAGGGCAAACGGGGTAATTACAGCAATTATGGGGGCAATAATTACGTGGGGGCAATTACCGGGTGATTAGCGCCGAACACCCACTAATTAACAACAATTAAGGGCCAATTAGCGGCAGCCAGGTGGAACGGGTGACGCAAATTCCCGTTAACGACCGGGTAATTACGGCTAATTAGAGGCAATTACTGGGGACAATCAGCGCTAATCCACGGGGTAATTACAGGGGCGATGAACGACCTAATCAGCCTGGCTAATTAGCACCACTCAGCGGCGGCTAATGAACCCTCACCGGGGGCGCTAATTGCCGCTATTTACCCCCAGTTAACCCCTTCGGCGCTGGGGTGGTTTTTTTTTTTTCCGCGGCCGTTAGCGCTAATTAGCGGCGCTGTGGGGGGGGGAATGAGGACGAGCGGGGGGGGTGGTTAATTGCAGGCGGGTGGTTAATTAGCGTTAATTACCTGGGTGTCCAGGAAGAGCACGCGCTCCTGCGTGACGAACAGGTCGATGCCGCCGGTCTGGGCCCCGCCCCGTTCCCGCAGCTCCGGCGGCTGCGGCCGGAACACGAACGAGCTGGGGGGGGGGAGGGGCGGTCAGGGACATCCCCCTCCCCCAGTGCTGCCCGGTATAGACCGGTATAGACTGGTATAGACCGGTATAAACCCGTATAGACCGGCATAGACCAGTATAGACCGGTATAGACCAGTATAGTCCCGTGTAACCGAGTATAGCCCAGTGCTGCCCGGTATAGACCGGTATAGACCGGTATAGAGCAGTATAAACCAGTATAGATCGGTATAGACCAGTATAGACCAGTATAGAGCAATATAAACCAGTATAGACCGGTATAGACCCGTATAGCCCTGTGTAACCCAGTATAGCCCAGTGCTGCCCGGTATAGACCGGTATAGACCAGTATAAACCAATATAAACCGGTATAGACCGGTATAAACCAGTATAAACCGGTATAGACCAGTATAGACCAGTATAAACCAGTATAAACCAGTATAGACCGGTACAGACCAGTATAAACCAGTATAGACCAGTATAGACCAGTATAGACCAGTATAAACCAGTATAAACAAGTATAGACCGGTATAGACTGGTATAGACCAGTATAAACCAGTATAGACCAGTATAGACCAGTATAACCCAGTGCCGCCTGGTATAGACCGGTATAGACCAGTATAAACCAGTATAACCCAGTACAACCCAGTCCCTCCCAGTCCCCCCAATCCCCTCCCAGTCCCTCCCAATCCCCTCCCAGTCCCTCCCAGTGCCCCCCAATCCCCTCCCAGTCCCTCCCAGTCCCCCCAATACCTTCCCAATCCCCCCCAATCCCCTCCCAGTCCCTCCCAGTCCCCCCCAATCCCCTCCCAGTTCCTCCCAGTCCCCCCCAATCCCCTCCCAATCCCCTCCCATTCCCCTCCCAGTCCCTCCCAGTCCCCTCCCAGTCCCTCCCAGTGCCCCCCCAGTACCGCGGGTCCTCCTCGGGCTGGTTCCCGGCCAGCAGCGACAGCACCGTGGATTTGCCGGTGCCCTGCAGGCCCAGCGCTCCCACCACCAGCACGTCCGTCTGCTCCAGCAGGAACTGGGAGCACTGGGAGTCACTGGGAGGCCTCGGGGGGGGCCCCACCCCCCCCCCCCCCGGGCCCCTCCCCCACCTCCAGGGCGCTGTCGCACCAGTTCATCTGCTCGTCCACCAGTTTGATACTGGTTTTCATCTTCTCGGGCGCCGCCAGCCGCGCCTGGGCCTGGGCGGCTGCGGGGGGGGGGGGGGGGGGGGGAGGGGCGGGGCCAGATCGGGACACGCCCACTTGGACACGCCCCTCCCCCCCCGTGGTTTATCAGCCCTTGGCCCCGCCCACAGGTGTGACCACGCCCACACGGCTGGCCAATCACGGGGACCACGCCCACAAGAGGCCACGCCCACAAAGAGGCCACGCCCAGGTTTGGTTGCCACGCCCCCAAACCCCGCCCAACCCACTTTAACCCCGCCCCCTCCACCACAGCCACGCCCCTTTTAGCCCCGCCCATTGTGCCGACCACACCCCAACCCCAAAACCACGCCCACCTGCCCCACCCAATCTGAGGCCACGCCCACAGCGGCCACGCCCACCTCGGTTCCCACGCCCCCCCAAACCCCGTCCAATCCCCTCCTTTAGCCCCGCCCCCTCCACAACCACGCCCCTAATTTAGCCCCGCCCACCAAAACCACGCCCCTTTTAGCCCCGCCCACCAAAATTCACGCCCCTTTTAGCCCCGCCCCCACACCAAACCCCGCCCACCTGCCCCACCCAGTCCCTGAGACCACGCCCACCTTGGTCGCCACGCCCCCAAACCCCGCCCACTCCCCTAATTTAGCCCCGCCCAACCAAAACCACGCCCCTTTTAGCCCCGCCCATTGTGCCGACCACACCCCAACCCCAAAACTCCGCCCACCTGTCCCACCCAACCTGAGGCCACGCCCACAGCGGCCACGCCCACCTTGGTTGCCACGCCCCAAACCCCGCCCACTCCCCCTCCTTTAGCCCCACCCACCAAAACCACGCCCCTTTTAGCCCCGCCCCCACACCAAACCCCGCCCAATCCCAGCGACCACGCCCACCTTGCTTGCCACGCCCCCCCGCCCAACCCACTTTAACCCCGCCCCTCCACCACAACCACGCCCCTTTTAGCCACGCCCACAACCAGACCACACCCCCAACCCCAAACCACGCCCACCCGCCCCGCCCAATCCCAGCGACCACGCCCACCTCGGTTCCCACGCCCCCAAGCCCCGCCCCCTCCCCTCCTTTAACCCCGCCCCCTCCACCGTAACCACGCCCCTTTTAGCCCCACCCACTGCATCGACCACGCCCCCAACGCCCAAACCACGCCCACCGTGGTGGCCACGCCCCCCCACCACGCCCCTTCTGGCCCCGCCCACTCACGGTCGAGCGCGGCGGGCGGGGCCAGCCCGCGGCTGTGCAGTTGATAGACAGGCTGGGTGGGGCGGGGCCCCTCCCTCTCCAGGGGCGGGGCCTGGCTCGGCCCCTCCCCCGCGGCCGCCGAGGCCCCGCCCCCTCCCCGCCCCTCCTCCCTCGGCTTCATCAGCACGATGGGCGGGGCCGGCGCGGGAGGGGGCGGGGCTTGCGCTGGCCCCGCCTTGGGCGCGGCCGGGGCTTGCTGCTGCTGCTGGCCCAAAAGGGAAAGTGACGTCAGAGGGCGTGGCCACAGCACGTGGGAAGGGGCCACGCCCTTTTTTTGGGGTGGCCACGCCCCTTTTTGGGGTTGCCACGCCCCCCCGGCTCACCCGCTCGGCCGGGGGCTTGGCCAGGATGATCGGGGTCTTCTGCAGGGTCCCCGCCGGCTCCTCCCCCACCTCCTGCGGGGACACGCCCACCACTCAGGCCACGCCCACCCTCATTAGAGCGCCGCAGGCCACGCCCACTCCGATTCGGACACGCCCCCTCCTGCCCCGCCCTTCCGAAAGCCACGCCCCCTCCCCGCCCATCCCACGTGCGGGCTGCTGTCAATCATCCCGAGGCCACGCCCCACCCTTCGTGCAGCTGTCAATCATCCCGAGGCCACGCCCCACCCCTCGTGCAGCTGTCAATCATCCCGAGGCCACGCCCCACCTCTCATGCAGCTGTCAATCATCCCTTGGCCACGCCCCATCCCTCGTGCAGCTGTCAATCATCCCTTGGCCACGCCCCACCCCTCGTGCAGCTGTCAATCATCCCTTGGCCATGCCCCACCCTTCGTGCAGCTGTCAATCATCCCTTGGCCACGCCCCACCCCTCGTGCAGCTGTCAATCATCCCTTGGCCACGCCCCACCTCTCATGCAGCTGTCAATCATCCCTTGGCCACGCCCCATCCCTCGTGCAGCTGTCAATCATCCCTTGGCCACGCCCCACCCCACCCCTCGTGCAGCTGTCAATCATCCATTGGCCACGCCCCACCCTTCGTGCAGCTGTCAATCATCCCGGAAGCCACGCCCCCACGTGGCCACGCCCACCCCACCCCCCAAAGCCCCGCCCACCCTTCGCTCTCCGCCGCCTCCTTCCGGTTCCTTCTCGCGGTTCCAGCAGCGCCGCCGCGCGGCGGGGGCGGGGCTCTGCCCCGAGTCGGACATGGCGGCACCGGGAGGGTCCCCTCAGAGCCCCTGAGGGGGTCCCGGGAGTCTCAGAGCCCCTGAGGGGGTCCCGGAGGGTCTCAGAGCCCCTGAGGGGGTCCCGGAGGTTCCTGAAGGGTTGCCGGAGGCTCCCGGGGGTCCCCGAGCCCCTGATGGGGTCCCGGAGGGTCCTGGAGGGTCCCCGAGCCCCTGAAGGGGTCCCGGAAGGTCCCGGAGGTTCCCGGGGGTGTCCCGGGGGTCCCGCAGCCCCTGAGGGGTTCCCGGAGGGTCCTGGAGGGTCCCCGAGCCCCTGAGGGGGTCCCGGAAGGTCTCGGAGGTTCCCGGGGGTGTCCGGGGGGTCCCGCAGCCCCTGAGGGGTTCCCGGAGGGTCCTGGAGGGTCCCCGAGCCCCTGAGGGGGTCCCGGAAGGTCTCGGAGGTTCCCGGGGGTGTCCGGGGGGTCTCGGAGCCCCTGAGGGGTCCCGGGGGTGTCGCGGGGGTCCCCGAACCCCTGAGGGGGTTCCCGGAGACTCCCGGGGATCCCCGAGCCCCTGAGGGGCTCCCGGAGGGTCCCGGAGGGTCCCGCAGCCCCTGAGGGGGTCTCGGATCTTCTGAGGGGTTCCCGGAGGCTCCCGGGGGGTTCCTTGAGGGTTCCCGATCTCCTGAGGGGTTCCTGGAGGTTACCGGAGGCTCCCGGGGGGTTCCGGAGGGTCCCGGATCTCCTGAGGGGGTCCCGGGGGGTCCCGCAGCCCCTGAGGGGTTCCCGGAGGTTACCGGGGGCTCCCGGGGGGTTCCGGAGGGTCCCGGATCTCCTGAGGGGGTCCCGGAGGCTCCCGGGGGGGTCTCTGAGGGTCCCCGATGCCCTGCGGGGTTCCCGGGGGGGTTCCTGAGGCCCCTGAGGGGTTCCCGGGGGGGGTCCGGGCCCTTTCCGCGCTCCCGGCGCGCGCGGCCGAGGGGAGGGGGCGTGGCCGGCGCCGAGGGCCGCGCGCAGGCGCGGGAGGGGGCGGGGCCTGCGGCTCGCGCTGCGCGTGCGCGGGAGGAGGGGCGGGGCCTAAATTTAAAGGGACAGGCGGCGTTTTCTAAATTTTTTTTTTTTTTTTTTTTAAAAAGGGGGGGGGAGGGGCGCGTTTCGCGTCACGTGACCCGAGCTGCCGCTTCCCCTCCCCCCCCTCCCCTCCCCCCCCAATAAACAACTCCGCGGTCTCGTTTGTGGTTTTTATTAACGGCGAAATCATCGATAATTAATTAATAGCGGGGTGGGAAGGGGGAGGGGCGGGGGGAGGGGGAGGGTGTGGGGGGAGGGGTGACACCGTCGTGGGTGGGGGGGGGAGGGGGATGGGGGGAGGGGCGGTCACAGCTCCGGTCACATGCGGGGCGCTCCGGGGGGGTCAGGCCAGCGCCAGCACTGCGGGGGGGGGAGGGGACAGAGGGGTCACCGAGGGGTCACCGAGGGGTCACTGAGGGGTCACTGAGGGGTCACCAGGTGTCCTCAGGTATCACCAGGTGTCCCCAAGGTGCCCCAGGTTGCCCAAGGTGTCCCCAGCTGTCCCCAGTGTCCCCCAGGTGCCCCCCAGATGCCCCCCCAGGTGTCCCCAGGTGCCCTCAGGTGCCCCCAGGTGCCCCCCAGGTACCCCCAGGTGTCCCCCCAGGTCCCCCCATTCCCCCCCAGGTGCCCCAAGGTGCCCCCCAGGTACCCCCAGGTGTCCCCCCAGGTCCCCCCATTCCCCCCCAGGTGTCCCCAGGTGCCCCCCAGGTACCCCCAGGTGTCCCCCCAGGTCCCCCCATTCCCCCCCAGGTGCCCCCAACCATCCCCAGGTGTCCCCAGGTGCCCCCCAGGTACCCCCAGGTACCCCCAGTGTCCCCCAGGTGCCCCCAGGTGCCCCCCAGGTGCCCCCGTCTCACCTGTCAGCGCCTCCTGTGCGAAGTACTTGACGTCGACGTCCTGGTCCTGCGTCAACTTCTCCAGCACCGGCTTCACCTCGGTCTGCAGCGTCCTGGGACGGACACACGGACAGGGGAGGGACAGGGGACGGACACACGGACAGGAGAGGGACACACGGACAGGGGAGGGACACACGGACAGGTGAGGGACAGGGGAGGGACACACGGACAGGGGAGGGACACACGGACAGGGGAGGGACACACGGACAGGTGAGGACACATGGACAGGGGAGGGACACACGGACAGGGGAGGGACACACGGACAGGGGAGGGACACACGGACAGGGGAGGGACAGGGGAGGGACACACGGACAGGGGAGGGACACACGGACAGGTGAGGGACAGGGGAGGGACACACGGACAGGGGAGGGACACACGGACAGGGGAGGGACACACGGACAGGGGAGGGACAGGGGAGGGACACACGGACAGGGGAGGGACAGGGGAGGGACACACGGACAGGTGAGGGACACACGGACAGGGGAGGGACACACGGACAGGGGAGGGACACACGGACAGGTGAGGGACACACGGACAGGGGAGGGACACACGGACAGGGGAGGGACAGGGGAGGGACACACGGACAGGTGAGGGACAGGGGAGGACACACGGACAGGGGAGGGACACACGGACAGGTGACGCAGGTGTGACCCAGGGCCAGGTGTGTGACAGGGCCAGGCACCGCCCCAGCACGGCCACAAAGGGGAGCAGTGCCAGTCCAAACCAGTATAAACCAGTATAAACCAGCCCAAACCACTCTAAACCAAGCCAAACCAGTATAAACCAGTATAAACCATTATAAACCAGCCCAAACCAATCCAAACCCGCTCAAACTAGCCCAAATCAGCCCAAACCATTACAAACCAGCCCAAACCAGTATAAACCAGTCTAAGCCATTATAAACCAGTATAAACCAGTCTAAACCAGCCCAAACCAGTCTAAACCAACCCAAACCAGTCTAAACCAGCCCAAACCAATCCAAACCATTATAAACCAGTATAAACCATTATAAACTATTATAAACCAGCCCAAACGAGTATAAACCAGTATAAACCAATATAAACCACCCCAAACCAACCCAAACCAGTCTAAACCAGCCCAGACCAGTCCAAACCCGCCCAAACCCACCCAAACTAGCCCGAATCAGCCCAAACCAGCCCAAACCATTACAAACCAGCCCAAACCATTACAAACCAGTATAACCCAGTATAAGCCATTATAAACCAGCCCAAACCAGTCTAAACCAGCCCAGACCAGTCCAAACCCGCCCAAACTAGCCCAAACTAGCCCAAATCAGCCCAAACCAGCCCAAACCATTACAAACCAGCCCAAACCATTACAAACCAGTATAACCCAGTATAAGCCATTATAAACCAGCCCAAACCAGTCTAAACCAGCCCAGACCAGTCCAAACCTGCCCAAACTAGCCCAAACTAGCCCAAACCAGCCCAAACCAGCCCAAACCATTACAAACCAGCCCAAACCAGTATAACCCAGTACAACCCAGTACAAGCCAGTTCGGCCCCGGCAGGTACCCGCTGTCCAGGATGGGCCCGATGCGCTGCAGCGACTTGGCCACGTTGAAGCGGACGTTGGCCACGGCGTCGGCCGCCATGCGCAGCACCGTGGGCAGCATCTGCGTGGTGGTCACCTCCTGGCCACACACCTCGGACAGCACCTGCGCGGGCACGCGGCCGGTCCGGGGCTGCCCAGGTACCCCCAGGTGTGCCCGGGTACCCCCCAGGTACCCCCCAGGTGTGCCCGGGTACCCCCCAGGTACCCCCCAGGTGTGCCCGGGTACCCCCCAGGTGTGCCCAGGTGTGCCCGGGTACCCCCCAGGTGTGCCCAGGTACCCCCCAGGTGTGCCCGGGTACCCCCCAGGTGTGTCCAGGTACCCCCCAGGTGTGCCCGGGGGTGCCCAGGTACCCCCCAGGTGTGTCCAGGTACCCCCCAGGTGTGTCCAGATACCCCCAGGTGTACCCGGGTACCCCCCAGGTGTACCCGGGTACCCCCCAGGTGTGCCCGGGGGTGCCCAGGTACCCCCCAGGTGCCCCCAGGTACCCCCCAGGTGTGCCCAGGTACCCCCCAGGTGTGCCCAGGGGTGCCCAGGTACCCCCAGGTGTGCCCCCAGGTGTGCCCAGGGGTGCCCAGGTGTGTCCAGGTGTCCCCAGACACTGCTGGTTGCCCCCAGTAGCCCTCCCAATCCCCCCAGTAGCCCTCCCAATAGCCCTCCCAGTCCCCCCAGTAGCCCGCTCACGTTGATGCAGAAGAGCGTGGTCATGCGGTGCAGGGAGTTGGGGTCGGTGGTTACCCCAGTTCCCCCAGTTCCCCCAGTTCCCCCAGTTCCCCCAGTAGTCCCAATCCCCCCAGTTACTCCAGTAGCCCCAGTAGCCCTCCCAGTCCCCCCAGTAGCCCCCCAGTAGCCCGCTCACGTTGATGCAGAAGAGCGTGGTCATGCGGTGCAGGCAGTTGGGGTCGGTGGTTACCCCAGTTCCCCCAGTACCCCCAATCCCCCCAGTACCCCCAGTACCCCCAGTTACTCCAGTAGCCCCAGTAGCCCCAGTAGCCCTCCCAGTCCCCCCAGTAGCCCTCTCACGTTGATGCAGAAGAGCGTGGTCATGCGGTGCAGGCAGTTGGGGTCGGTGGTTACCCCAGTTCCCCCAGTTCCCCCAGTTCCCCCAGTAGTCCCAATCCCCCCAGTTCCCCCAGTAGCCCCAGTAGCCCTCCCAGTAGCCCTCCCAGTCCCCCCAGTAGCCCATCTCACGTTGATGCAGAAGAGCGTGGTCATGCGGTGCAGGTAGTTGGGGTCGGTGGTTACCCCAGTCCCCCCAGTCCCCCCAGTTCCCCCAGTACCCCCAGTTCCCCCAGTTCCCCCAGTAGCCCCAGTAGCCCTCCCAGTCCCCCCAGTAGCCCCTCTCACGTTGATGCAGAAGAGCGTGGTCATGTGGTGCAGGTAGCTGGGGTCGGTGGTTACCCCAGTCCCCCCAGTTCCCCCAGTTACCCCAGTTCCCCCAGTAGCCCCAGTAGCCCTCCCAGTAGCCCCAGTAGCCCTCCCAGTCCCCCCAGTAGCCCATCTCACGTTGATGCAGAAGAGCGTGGTCATGCGGTGCAGGCAGTTGGGGTCAGTGGTTACCCCAGTTCCCCCAGTCCCCCCAATTCCCCCATTACCCCCAGTTACTCCAGTAGCCCCAGTAGCCCCAGTAGCCCCAGTAGCCCTCCCAGTAGCCCCAGTAGCCCGCTCACATTGATGCAGAAGAGCGTGGTCATGCGGTGCAGGTAGTTGGGGTCGGTGGTTACCCCAGTTCCCCCAGTCCCCCCAGTTCCCCCAGTAGCCCCAGTAGTCCCAATCCCCCCAGTAGCCCCAGTAGCCCCAGTAGCCCTCCCAGTCCCCCCAGTAGCCCCCCAGTAGCCCGCTCACGTTGATGCAGAAGAGCGTGGTCATGCGGTGCAGGTAGTTGGGGTCGGCGGCCATGGCCAGCACCTTGGGCACGATGGTGCCCTGGGCCCAGGTGTGCCCGAAGCGCTCCACCAGCTTGCGCAGGTTACTGGTGGCGGCCTCGCGGATGGCGTACACTGCGGGCAACCAGTACGGACCAGTATGGACCAGTACGGACCAGTATGGACCAGTACGGACCGGCATAAACCGGGATAAACCGGGATAAACCGGTACGGATCGGTACGGATCGGTACAGACCGGTACGGACCAGTACAGGGCAGTACGGGGCAGTACGGACCAGTATGGACCAGTACGGACCGGTATAAACCGGGATAAACCGGTATGAATCAGTACAGATTGGTACGGACCAGTATGGACCAGTACGGACCGGTATAAACCGGGATAAACCGGGATAAACCGGGATAAACCGGTACGGATCGGTACGGATCGGTACGGACCAGTACGGACCAGTACGGACCAGTATAAACCAGTATAAATTAGTACAGATCGGTACCAACCAGTATGGACCAGTACAGGCCAGTATAAACAGGTATAAACCAGTATAAACCAGTATAAATCGGTACGGATCGGGGACCAGTATGGACCAGTACGGACCAGTATAAACCGGGATAAACTGGTATAAATCAGTACGGATCGGTACAGACCAGGATGGACCAGTATGGACCAGTACGGACCAGTATAAACCGGTATAAACCAGTATAAACCGGTATAAATCAGTACGGATCGGTACAAACCACTAGGGACCAGTACGGACCAGTATAAACCGGTATAAATCAGTACGGATCGGTATGGACCAGTATGGACCAGTATAAACCGGTATAAATTAGTACGGATCGGTACCGACCAGTATGGACCAGTACGGACCAGTATAAACCGGGATAAACCAGTATAAACCGGTATGGATCAGTACGGACCAGTATGAACCAGTACGGGGCAGTACGGACCAATACGGACCAGTATGGACCAGTATAAACCGGTATAAACCAGTATAAGTCAGTACGGATCGGTACCGACCAGTACGGACCACTATAAACCAGTATAAACCAGTATAAATCAGTACGGATCGGTACGGACCAGTATAGTCCAGTACGGACCAGTATAAACCGGTATAAAATGGTATAAATCAGTACGGATTGGTACAGACCAGTATGGACCAATATAAACCAGTATGGACCAGTACGGGGCAGTACGGACCAGTACAGACCAGTATAAACCAGTATAAACTAGTATGCACCAGTACGGACCAGTATAGACCAGTACGGACCAGGATGGACCGGTACGGAACAGTACAAACCAGTATAAACCAGTACGGACCAGTACGGACCAGTATAAACCGGTACGGACCAGTACCGCCCGCCCCCGGCTCCCAGTTTGCACCAGTTACTGCTGGCAGGGCTGTACGGCATAGCAAGGGACACACCAGTATAGACCAGTAGCTCCCAGTAACCCTCCCAGTAGCCCTCCCAGTGGTTCCCAGTAGCTCCCAGTAGCTCCCAGTACCGTGGTCCACCAGCCAGGCCATGCAGAGCGAGTTCAGCTTCTCATCGAAGAATTCCACGCCCTGCGGGGAGAGAAACCAGTATGGACCAGTACAGACCAGTATGGACCAGTACAGATGCACGCAGAGCAGGAGAAACCAGCACAAACCAGTATGAACCAGTAGGAACCAGTACGGACCCCTACAAACCAGTACAGACGCACACAGAGCACAACGAACCAATACAAACCAGTATGGACCGGTACGGACCAGTATGAACCGATGCCCTCCCAGTACAGACCAGTGCGCTCCAGTGAACCCACGCGACGCCACACAACTCCTCCCAGTATATCCCAGTACAGACCAGTGCCTCCCAGTACGGCCAGCACCCCCATACACTGCCGTAACTCCCTCCCAGTTCCCTCCCAGTATGGCCCAGTGCCCCCATACACTGCCATAACCCCCTCCCAGTATATCCCAGTACAGACCAGTGCCCTCCCAGTCCCTTCCAGTGCCTCCCAGTATATCCCAATCCCTCCCAGTATGGCCCAGTACCCCCATACACTGCCATAACCCCCTCCCAGTATATCCCAGTACAGACCAGTGCCCTCCCAATCCCTTCCAGTGCCTCCCAGTATATCCCAGTGCCTCCCAGTATGGCCCAGTACCCCCATACACTGCCATAACTCCTTCCCAGTATATCCCAGTGCCTCCCAGTATGGCCCAGTACCCCCATACACTGCCATAACCCCCTCCCAGTGCCTCCCAGTTCCCTCCCAGTCCCTCCCAGCATGGCCCAGTGCCCCCATACACTGCCATAACCCCCTCCCAGTATATCCCAGTACAGACCAGTGCCTCCCAGTCCCTTCCAGTGCCTCCCAGTATGTCCCAGTACCCCCATACGCTGCCATAACTCCCTCCCAGTGCCTCCCAGTGCCTCCCAGTATATCCCAGTGCTTCCCAGTGCCCCTGTACACTGCTCTAACCACCTCCCAGTTCCCTCCCAGTGCCTCCCAGTCCCTCCCAGTGCCTCCCAGTGCTCACCAGCTGGCCGGCCAGCAGCGGCATGTACTCGATAATGGCCAGCTGGACACACCACAGCCCCCTCCCAGTCCATCCCAGTATATCCCAGTACCTCTGTACACTGCTCTAACCGCCTCCCAGCGGTTCCCAGTGCCTCCCAGTGCCTCCCAGTGCCTCCCAGTGCTCACCAGCTGGCCGGCCAGCAGCGGCATGTACTCGATGATGGCCAGCTGGACACACCACAGCCCCCTCCCAGTCTATCCCAGTCTATCCCAGTGCCCCCATACACTGCTATAACCGCCTCCCAGTGGTTCCCAGTGCCTCCCAGTGGTTCCCAGTCCATCCCAGTGCCTCCCAGTGCTCACCAGCTGGCCGGCCAGCAGCGGCATGTACTCGATGATGGCCAGCTGGACACACCACAGCCCCCTCCCAGTCCATCCCAGTATATCCCAGTACCTCTGTACACTGCTCTAACCGCCTCCCAGCGGTTCCCAGTGCCTCCCAGTGCCTCCCAGTGCCTCCCAGTGCTCACCAGCTGGCCGGCCAGCAGCGGCATGTACTCGATGATGGCCAGCTGGACACACCACAGCCCCCTCCCAGTCTATCCCAGTATATCCCAGTGCCCCCATACACTGCTATAACCGCCTCCCAGTGGTTCCCAGTGCCTCCCAGTGCCTCCCAGTCCCTCCCAGTGCTCACCAGCTGGCCGGCCAGCAGCGGCATGTACTCGATGATGGCCAGCTGGACACACCACAGCCCCTCCCAGTCTATCCCAGTATATCCCAGTGCCCCCATACACTGCTATAACCCCCTCCCAGTGGTTCCCAGTGCCTCCCAGCGGTTCCCAGTCCCTCCCAGTCCCTCCCAGTCCGTACCAGCTGGCCGGCCAGCAGCGGCATGTACTCGATGATGGCCAGCTGGACACACCACAGCCCCTCCCAGTCTATCCCAGTATATCCCAGTGCCCCCATACACTGCTATAACCGCCTCCCAGCGGTTCCCAGTGCCTCCCAGTGGTTCCCAGTCCCTCCCAGTCCCTCCCAGTGCTCACCAGCTGGCCGGCCAGCAGCGGCATGTACTCGATGATGGCCAGCTGGACACACCACAGCCCCTCCCAGTATAACCCAGTATATCCCAGTGCCCCCATACACTGCTCTAACCCCCTCCCAGCGGTTCCCAGTCCCTCCCAGTATATCCCAGTGCTCACCAGCTGGCCGGCCAGCAGCGGCATGTACTCGATGATGGCCAGCTGGACACACCACAGCCCCTCCCAGTCTATCCCAGTATATCCCAGTGCCCCCATACACTGCTATAACCGCCTCCCAGCGGTTCCCAGTGCCTCCCAGTGGTTCCCAGTCCCTCCCAGTCCCTCCCAGTGCTCACCAGCTGGCCGGCCAGCAGCGGCATGTACTCGATGATGGCCAGCTGGACACACCACAGCCCCCTCCCAGTATAACCCAGTATATCCCAGTGCCCCCATACACTGCTATAACCGCCTCCCAGTGGTTCCCAGTGCCTCCCAGTGCCTCCCAGTCCCTCCCAGTGCTCACCAGCTGGCCGGCCAGCAGCGGCATGTACTCGATGATGGCCAGCTGGACACACCACAGCCCCCTCCCAGTATATCCCAGTATATCCCAGTGCCCCCATACACTGCTCTAACCCCCTCCCAGCGGTTCCCAGTGCCTCCCAGCGGTTCCCAGTGCCTCCCAGTCCCTCCCAGTGCTCACCAGCTGGCCGGCCAGCAGCGGCATGTACTCGATGATGGCCAGCTGGACACACCACAGCCCCTCCCAGTATATCCCAGTATATCCCAGTGCCCCCATACACTGCTCTAACCCCCTCCCAGCGGTTCCCAGTCCCTCCCAGTCCCTCCCAGTGCTCACCAGCTGGCCGGCCAGCAGCGGCATGTACTCGATGATGGCCAGCCGCACGCGCCACTTGGCATCCTCGGCCAGCTCGACGATGGCCGGCAGCAGCGACTGCGAGAGCTGCCGGATGCCGATGACCTCGTTGACGCAGTCCAGGTTCGAGATGATGTTCAGCCGCACCTCGGGGCACTGGGAGGCGACTGGGACTTACTGGGAGGCGCCGGGAGCCCGCCGAAGGCTCGCGTGGGGGTGAGGGGAGGGATTGGGAGGGGACTGGGAGGGGACTGGGAAGGGGACTGGGAAGGGGTTTGGGGCCTTGCGTGGGGGTGTTGGGAGGGACTGGGGGGGACCTAAGTCCTCATATGAAGATACTGGGAGGGACTGGGAAGGACTGGGAGAGGCTAGGAGGGACTGGGAGAGACCTAAAGCCTTGTATGAAGATACTGGGAGGGACTGGGAGGGACTGGGAGGGACTGGGAAGGGCTCGTGGCCTTGCATGAGAGTGCTGGGAGAGACTGGGAGGGACTGGGAAGGACTGGGAGGGACTGGGAGGGACCTAAAGCCTTGTGTGAAGATACTGGGAGGGACTGGGAAGGACTGGGAAGGACGAGGAGGGACTGGGAGGGACTGGGAGGGACCTAAAGCCTTGTATGAAGGGACTGGGAGGGACTGGGAGGGACTGGGAGGGACTGGGAAGGGCTCGTGGCCTTGCATGAGAGTGCTGGGAGAGACTGGGAGGGACTGGGAAGGACTGGGAGGGACTGGGAGGGACCTAAAGCCTTGTGTGAAGATACTGGGAGGGACTGGGAAGGACTGGGAAGGACGAGGAGGGACTAGGAGAGACTGGGACAGACCTAAAGCCTTGTATGAACGGACTGGGAGGGACTGGGATGAACTGGAAGAAACTGAGATGAACTAGAAGGGACTGGGAGAGACTGAGAAGGACTGGGATGAACTGGGATGGACTGGGATGAACTCAGAGGCACTGGGAGGGACTGGGATGAACTGGGAGGGACTGGGAGGAGCTGGCAGCTGTACCCAGGTGTGCGCCCAGGTGTGCCCAGGTGTGTGCCCAGGTGCGTCACCTCGTCCTTGAGCTGTGCCAGGAACAGGGGCAGCAGCTGTGTCCCCCCCAGGTGTGTGCCCAGGTGTGTCCCTGGCTGTGCCCAGGTGTGCCCAGGTGTGTGCCCAGGTGTGTGCCCAGGTGCGTCACCTCGTCCTTGAGCTGTGCCTGTCCCCCCCAGGTGTGTGCCCAGGTGTGTGCCCAGGTGTGCCCAGGTGTGCCCAGGTGTGTGCCCAGGTGCGTCACCTCGTCCTTGAGCTGTGCCAGGAACAGGGGCAGCAGCTGTGTCCCCCCCAGGTGTGTGCCCAGGTGTGTCCCTGGCTGTCCCCAGCTGTGCCCAGGTGCGTGCCCAGGTGTGTGCCCAGGTGCGTCACCTCGTCCTTGAGCTGTGCCAGGAACAGGGGCAGCAGCTGTGTCCCCCCCCAGGTGTGTGCCCAGGTGTGCCCAGGTGTGCCCAGGTGTGTGCCCAGGTGCGTCACCTCGTCCTTGAGCTGTGCCAGGAACAGGGGCAGCAGCTGTGTCCCCCCCAGGTGTGTGCCCAGGTGTGTCCCTGGCTGTGCCCAGGTGTGCCCAGGTGTGTGCCCAGGTGTGTGCCCAGGTGCGTCACCTCGTCCTTGAGCTGTGCCAGGAACAGGGGCAGCAGCTGTGTCCCCCCCAGGTGTGCCCAGGTGTGTGCCCAGGTGTGCCCAGGTGCGTCACCTCGTCCTTGAGCTGTGCCAGGAACAGGGGCAGCAGCTGTGTCCCCCCCAGGTGTGTGCCCAGGTGTGTCCCTGGCTGTCCCCAGGTGTGCCCAGGTGTGTGCCCAGGTGTGTCCCTGGCTGTCCCCAGGTGTGCCCAGGTGTGTGCCCAGGTGCGTCACCTCGTCCTTGAGCTGTGCCAGGAACAGGGGCAGCAGCTGTGTCCCCCCCAGGTGTGTGCCCAGGTGTGTCCCTGGCTGTCCCCAGCTGTGCCCAGGTGTGTGCCCAGGTGTGCCCAGGTGCGTCACCTCGTCCTTGAGCTGTGCCAGGAACAGGGGCAGCAGCTGTGTCCCCCCCAGGTGTGTGCCCAGGTGTGCCCAGGTGTGCCCAGGTGTGTGCCCAGGTGTGCCCAGGTGTGTGCCCAGGTGTGCCCAGGTGTGTGCCCAGGTGCGTCACCTCGTCCTTGAGCTGTGCCAGGAACAGGGGCAGCAGCTGTGTCCCCCCCAGGTGTGTGCCCAGGTGTGTGCCCAGGTGTGCCCAGGTGCGTCACCTCGTCCTTGAGCTGTGCCAGGAACAGGGGCAGCAGGTGCTCCACGGTGTTGTCCTTGCCCAGGATGGGCGACAGCCCCATGATCACCGATGCCAGCGCCGACTTCACGTGCTGGTTGGCGTCCGACACCAGCTCCTGCCACAGGTACGCGGCTGGGGGGGCACCTGCGCCTCCCGCCTGGCCCCGCCTACCCCAAGGTGGCCCCGAGGTGGCCCAGGTGTGTCCCAGGTGTGTCCCCAGGTGTCCCCAGGTACCCCAAGGTGGCCCCAAGGTGGCCCAGGTGTGTCCCCAGGTGTCCCCAGCCATCCCCAGGTGTGTCCCAGGTGGCCCCAGGTACCCCAAGGTAGCCCCGAGGTGGCCCAGGTGTGTCCCAGGTGTGTCCCCAGCCATCCCCACGTGGCCCCAGGTACCCCAAGGTAGCCCCAAGGTGGCCCCAAGGTGGCCCAGGTGTGTCCCAGGTACGTCCCCAGGTGTCCCCAAGTACCCCAAGGTAGCCCCGAGGTGGCCCAGGTGTGTCCCCAGGTGTCCCCAGGTACCCCAAGATAGCCCTAAGGTGGCCCAGGCGTGTCCCCAGGTGTCCCCAGCCATCCCCAGGTGTGTCCCCAGGTGTCCCCAGGTACCCCAAGGTGGCCCCAAGGTGGCCCCAAGGTGGCCCAGGTGTGTCCCCAGCCATCCCCACGTAGCCTCAGGTACCCCAAGGTGGCCCCGAGGTGGCCCAGGTGTGTCCCCAGGTGTCCCCAGGTACCCCAAGATAGCCCTAAGGTGGCCCAGGTGTGTCCCAGGTGTGTCCCCAGCCATCCCCACGTGGCCCCAGGTACCCCCAAGGTGGCCCCAAGGTGGCCCAGGTGTGTCCCCAGGTGTCCCCAGCCATCCCCAGGTGTGTCCCAGGTGGCCCCAGGTACCCCAAGGTAGCCCCGAGGTGGCCCAGGTGTGTCCCAGGTGTGTCCCCAGCCATCCCCACGTGGCCCCAGGTACCCCAAGGTAGCCCCAAGGTGGCCCCAAGGTGGCCCAGGTGTGTCCCAGGTACGTCCCCAGGTGTCCCCAGGTACCGCAAGGTAGCCCCAAGGTGGCCCAGGCGTGTCCCCAGGTGTCCCCGGCCATCCCCAGGTGTTTCCCCAGGTGTCCCCAGGTACCCCAAGGTAGCCCCAAGGTGGCCCAGGTGTGTCCCAGGTGTGTCCCCAGATGTGTCCCAGGTACCCCCAGATGGCCCCAAGGTGTCCCCAGGGTGGCCCGGCTCCCTTTGGTGTCCCCAGGTGTGTCCCAGGTGTCCCCAAGGCAGCCCCAAGGTGGCCCAGGTGTGCCCCAGGTGTGTCCCCAGCCATCCCCAGGTGTGCCCAGGTGCCCCCAGGTGTGCCCAGGTGCCCCCATGTGTGCCCAGGTGTATCCCCAGGTGCGCCCAGGTGCCCCAGGTGTCCCCAGGTGCCCCCAGGTGTGCCCAGGTGTCCCCAGGTGCGCCCAGGTGTGCCCCAGGTGTGTCCCAGCTGCCCCCAGGTGCCCCCAGGTGCCCCCAGCTGTCCCCAGGTGCCCCCAGGTGTCCCCAGGTGTGCCCAGGTGTGCCCAGGTGCGCCCAGGTGTGCCCCAGGTGTGTCCCAGCTGCCCCCAGGTGCCCCCAGGTGCCCCCAGCTGTCCCCAGGTGCCCCCAGGTGTCCCCAGGTGTCCCCAGGTGTGCCCAGGTGCGCCCAGGTGTGCCCCAGGTGTGTCCCAGCTGCCCCCAGGTGCCCCCCAGGTGTGCCCAGGTGTATCCCCAGGTGCGCCCAGGTGCCCCAGGTGTGCCCAGGTGTGCCCAGGTGCCCCCAGGTGTGCCCCCAGGTGTGCCCGGCGCTCACCTTGATGCAGGGCAGGATCTGGCCCATGATCACGGCCTCGCGGCAGTCGGGGGAGAGATTCTCACAGAACTCTGGGGACGGCGGGGGGGCGTCAGAGGGGGGAGGGGACGGCACCGGGGGGGGGAGGGGACACTGGGGGGGGGGAGGGGACATCAAAGGGGGGGAGGGGACAGCACAGGGGACATCGGGGGGGATGGGGGACATTGGGGGGGTTGGGGATATCAAGGGGGGGTTTGGGGATGTCAGGGGGGCTTGGGGACACTGGGGGGGGGTTGGGGACATTTGGGGGGGGTTGGGGACATCAAAGGGGGGGGTTGGGGACATTTGGGGGGGGTTGGGGACATGGAGGGGGGGGGTTGGGGACATCCTGGGGGGGGTTGGGGACATCAAAGGGGGGGTTGCGGCCACCGTGGGGGTTTGGGGACACGGAGGGGGGGGCTGTGGCCACCAAGGGGGGTTGGGGACATCAAGGGGGGGTTGTGGCCAGCGGGGGGGGTTGGGGACACGGGGGGGGGGGGGCTGTGGCCAGCGGGGGGGGTGGGGGACATGGAGGGGGGGGGTTGGGGACATCCTGGGGGGGGTTGGGGACATTAAGGGGGGGTTGTGGCCAGCGGGGGGGTTTGGGGACATGGAAGGGGGGTTGTGGCCACCAGGGGGGGTTGGGGGACATGGAGGGGGGGTTGTGGCCATCAAAGGGGGGGTTGTGGCCAGCGGGGGGGGGGCTGTGGCCACGGGGGGGGGGTTGTGGCCACGGGGGGGGTTGGGGACACGGAGGGGGGGGGCTGTGGCCAGCGGGGCCGGCGCGGGGGTGGCCGCCGCTGACCTTTGACCTTGTGCGAGGCGGCCGCCCGGACCTCGGCCTCGCAGTCCTTCATGAGGCTCTGGAAGGCGCCCACCAGGTCGGTCTTGGTGATCTCGGGGCCCACGGCGCGCTGCAGCTGCGGGGCACAGCGGGCGGTGTGCCAGGTGTGCCAGGTGTGCGCACAGGTGTGCCCAGGTGTGCCCACAGGGGTGCCAGGTGTGCCCACAGGGGTGCCAGGTGTGCCCACAGGTGTGCCAGGTGTGCGCACAGGTGTGCCCAGGTACCCCCACAGGTGCCCAGGTGTGCACACAGGGGTGCCAGGTGTGCCCACAGGGGTGCCAGGTGTGCCCACAGGTGTGCCCAGGTACCCCCAGAGCTGCCCAGGTGTGCACACAAGGGTGCCCAGGTACCCCCAGGTGTGCCAGGTGTGCCCACAGGTGTGCCAGGTGTGCCCACAAGGGTGCCCAGGTACCCCCAGAGGTGCCCAGGTGTGCCCACAAGGGTGCCCAGGTACCCCCAGAACTGCCCAGGTGTGCCCACAGGGGTGCCCAGGTACCCCCAGGGGTGCCCAGGTGTGCCCACAGGGGTGCCCAGGTACCCCCAGAAGTGCCCAGGTGTGCCCACAAGGGTGCCCAGGTACACCCAGAGCTGCCCAGGTGTGCACACAGGGGTGCCCAGGTACCCCCAGACATGCCCAGGTGTGCCAGGTGTGCACACAGGAGTGCCCCCAGGTGTGCCCACAGGTGTGCCAACAGGTGTGTCCAGGTGTGACCCCAGGTGTGTCCCGAGGTCTCCCTGGGTGTGCCCAGGTGCCCCCAGGGGTGTCCAGGTGCCCCCAAGTGTGTCCCAGGTGCCCCCAGGTGTCCCCAGGTGCTCCCAGGTGTGCCCAGGTGCCCCCAGCTGTCCCCAGACCCCTCCCCGGGTGCCCCCAGAGGTGCCCAGGTGCCCCCAGCTGTCCCCAGACCCCTCCCCAGGTGCCCCCAGGTGTCCCCAGACCCCTCCCCAGGTGCCCCCAGGGGTGCCCAGGTTCCCCCAGGTGCCGCCAGCTCCCTCCCAGGTGCCCCCAGCTCCCCCCCAGCTCCCCCCAGGTGCCCCTAGACCCCGCCCCAGGTGCCCCCAGGGGTGCCCAGGTGCCCCCAGGTGCCCCCCCAGGTGCCCCCCCAGGTGCGTGCCCACCTCGGTGAACTTGTCGGCCACCATGTAGCGCACGCGCCAGGACTTGTCCTCGGCCGCCTGGCGCAGCGTGGGCATCACCAGCCCCTCGAGCTCCTCCTGCGGCAGCAGCTGCGCGATGCTCACGCACGCCTCGACCGCCAGCAGCCGCACCGAGTCCTGCGGGGCCGCGCCAGCGCCGGGGGTGCCCACAGGTGAGCCCCAGGTGTGCCCCAGGTGAGCCCCAGGTGTGCCCCAGGTGTGCCCTCAGGTGAGCCCCAGGTGTGCCCACAGGTGTGCCCACAGGTGAGCCCCAGGTGTGCCCTCAGGTGTGCCCCCAGGTGAGCCCCAGGTGTGCCCTCAGGTGTGCCCTCAGGTGTGCCCTCAGGTGTGCCCCAGGTGAGCACCAGGTGTGCCCCCACGTCAGCCCCGGGGTGCCCTCAGGTGAGCCCCAGGTGTGCCCCAGGTGTGCCCCAGGTGTGCCCCCACGTCAGCGCCAGGGGTGGCCACAGGTGTGCCCCAGGTGTGCCCCCAGGTGTGCCCCCACGTCAGCGCCAGGGGTGCCCCAGGTGTGCCCCCATATCAGTGCCAGGGGTGCCCAGGTGTGCTCACAGGTGTGCCCCAGGTGTGCCCCAGGTGAGCACCAGGTGTGCCCCCAAGTGAGCCCCAGGTGTGCCCCCAGGTGTGTCCCAGGTGTGCCCCACAGGTGTGCCCCCAGGTGTGCCCCAGGTGTGCCCCCAGGTGTGCCCCAGGTGTGCCCACAGGTGTGCCCCCACGTCAGCCCTGGGGTGCCCACAGGTGAGCCCCAGGTGTGCCCTCAGGTGAGCCCCAGGTGAGCACCAGGTGTGCCATCAGGTGTGCCCTCAGGTGTGCCCCAGGTGAGCCCCAGGTGAGCCCCAGGTGTGCCCTCAGGTGTGCCCCAGGTGAGCCCCAGGTGTGCCCTCAGGTGTGCCCTCAGGTCTGCCCCAGGTGAGCACCAGGTGAGCACCAGGTGTGCCCCCAGGTGTGCCCTCAGGTGTGCCCCCACGTCAGCCCCGGGGTGCCCTCAGGTGAGCCCCAGGTGTGCCCCAGGTGTGCCCGAGGTGTGCCCCAGGTGTGCCCCAGGTGAGCCCCAGGTGTGCCCCCAGGTGAGCCCCCACGTCAGCACCAGGTGTGCCCAGGTGTGCCCCAGGTGAGCCCCAGGTGTGCCCCCACATCAGCGCCAGGTGTGCCCCCAGGTGTGCCCTCAGGTGTGCCCCAGGTGTGCCCTCAGGTGAGCCCCAGGTGTGCCCCAGGTGAGCCCCAGGTGTGCCCCAGGTGTGCCCCCAGGTGAGCCCCAGGTGAGCCCCAGGTGTGCCCCAGGTGAGCCCCAGGTGTGCCCTCAGGTGTGCCCTCAGGTGTGCCCCAGGTGTGCCCCCACATCAGCGCCAGGGGTGCCCCCAGGTGTGCCTCAGGTGTGCCCAGGTGTGCCCTCAGGTGTGCCCACAGGTGAGCCCCAGGTGTGCCCCAGGTGTGACCCCACGTCAGCACCAGGGGTGCCCACAGGTGTGCCCCAGGTGTGCCCCAAGTGTGCCCCCAGGTGTGCCCCCACGTCAGCGCCAGGGGTGCCCCAGGTGTGCCCCCAGGTGTGCCCCCATATCAGTGCCAGGGGTGCCCAGGTGTGCTCACAGGTGTGCCCCAGGTGTGCCCCAGGTGAGTACCAGGTGTGCCCCCAAGTGAGCCCCAGGTGAGCACCAGGTGTGCCGCCAAGTGAGCCCCAGGTGTGCCCCCAGGTGAGTGCCCAGGTGTGCCCACAGGTGTGCCCAGGTGCCCCCCAGGTGCCCCAGGTGTGCTGAGATGCTCTCCAGGTACCCCCAGGTGCCCCCCAGGTGTGCTGAGATACCCCCCAGGTGCCCCCAGGTGCTCCCAGGTACCCCCCAGATGTGCTGAGATGCCCGCCAGGTACCCCCAGGTGCCCCCCAGGTGCCCGCACCTGCTCGTCGGAGGCCAGGTTGGAGAACATGGGGATGATCTCGCTCTTGACGTGCTCCAGCTCCAGCACCTTGGCGAACTCGCCCAGCTTGGAGGCGGCGGCGCGGCGCACCATGGGCGTGTCGTCCGAGCACAGGTTCCGGAAGTACCTGCGGCCACCGCCCCGGTGAGGGACCTGGGCCACCGGGCCACCCGGCCACCCGGCCACCCAGGGGTCATGGGGGTGAGGGGAGGAGCCGGCGGGGAGCTGGAGGGGGTTGGGGACACCAAGGAGGGGTTGGGGACTCCAAAATGGGGTTGGGGACATCAAAACAGGGTTGGGGACATCAAGAAGGGGTTGGGGACATCAAAATTGGGATTGGGGACTCCAAAATGGGGTTGGGGACACCAAAATTGGGGTTGGGGACATCAAAACAGGGTTGGGGACACCAAAATTGGGGTTGGGGACACCAAAATTGGGTCAGGGACACCAAGATGGGGTTGGAGACACCAAAATTGGGGATGGAGACACCAAAATTGGGGTTGGGGACACCAAAATTGGGTCAGGGACACCAAGATGGGGTTGTGGACCCCAAGGTGGGGTTGGGGCCTCCAAAATGGGGTTGGGGACTCCAAAACGGGGTTGGGGACACCAAGGTTGGGTTGGGGACTCCAAGGTGGGGTTGGGGACTCCAAGGTGGGGCTGGGACACCAAAATTGGGGTTGGAGACACCAAAATTGGGTCAGGGACACCAAGATGGGGTCGGGGACTTCAAGGTGGGTTTGGGGACTCCAAAACGGGGTTGGGGACACCAAGGTTGGGTTGGGGACATCAAGGTTGGGTGGAGGACCCCAAGGTTGGGTGGAGAACACCAGAGATGAGTTGGAGACCCCGAGGCTGGATCAGGGACACCAAGGTTGGGTCAAGGACACCAAAGTTGGGTTAAGAACCCCAAAGTTCGGTTGGGGACCCCGAGGTTGGGTTGGGGACATCAAGGTGAGGTTGGGGACCCCAAGGTTGGGTCAAGGACCCCGTGGTTGGGTGGAGGACCCCGAGGGTGGGTCAAGGACACCAAGGTTGGGTCAAGGACACCAAGGTTGGGTGAAGAACCCCAAGGTTGGGTTGGGGACCCTGCGGTTGGGTGGAGGACCCCGCGGTTGGGTGGAGGACCCCGCGGTTGGGTGGAGGACCCCAAGGTTGGGTGGAGGACCCCAAGGTTGGGTCAAGCACCCTGAGGTTGGGTCAAGGACACCAAGGTTGGGTAGAGGACACCAGAGATGAGTTGGAGACCCTGAGGTTGGGTGGAGGACCTCGAGGTTGGGTCAAGGACACCAAGGTTGGGTCAAGAACCCCAAGGTTGGGTTGGGGACCCCGCGGTTGGGTCAAGGACCCTGAGGTTGGGTGGAGGACCCTGAGGTTGGGTGGAGGACATCAAGTTGGGTGGAGGACACCAGAGATGAGTTGGAGACCCCGAGGTTGGATCAGGGACCCCAAGGTTGGGTGAAGAACCCCGAGGTTGGGTCGAGGACTGAGGTTGGGTGGAGGACCCCGCGGTTGGGTCAAGGACACCAAGGTTGGGTCAAGGACCCCAAGGTTGGGTTGGGGACACCAAGGTTGGGTCAAGGACCCCAAGGTGGGGTTGGGGACCCCGAGGTTGGGTTGGGGACATCAAGTTGAGGTTGGGGACCCCAAGGTTGGGTCAAGGACCCCGCGGTTGGGTGGAGGACCCCGAGGTTGGGTCAAGCACCTTGAGGTTGGGTCAAGGACACCAAGGTTGGGTGGAGGACCCCAAGGTTGGGTCAAGGACCCCGAGGTTGGGTCGAGGACACCAAGGTGGGGTTGGGGACCCCGAGGTTGGGTTGGGGACATCAAGGTGAGGTTGGGGACCCCATGGTTGGGTCAAGGACCCCGAGGTTGGGTGGAGGACCCCGTGGTTGGGTGGAGGACCCTGAGGTTGGGTCAAGGACACCAAGGTTGGGTGGAGGACACCAGAGATGAGTTGGAGACCCTGAGGTTGGGTGGAGAACCTCGAGGTTGGATCAAGGACACCAAAGTTGAGTGAAGAACTCCAAGGTGGGGTTGGGGACTCCGCGGTTGGGTGGAGGACCCCAAGGTTGGGTCAGGGACCCCAAGATTGGGTCAAGGACACCAAGGTTGGGTGGAGGACACCAGAGATGAGTTGGAGACCCCGCGGTTGGGTCAAGGACCTCGAGGTTGGGTCAAGGACCCCGCGGTTGGGTCGGGGACCCTGAGGTTGTGTCGGGGACCCCGCGGTTGGGTGGAGGACCCCAAGGTTGGGTCAAGGACCCCGAGGTTGGGTCGAGAACACCAAGGTGGGGTTGGGGACCCCGAGGTTGGGTTGGGGACATCAAGGTGAGGTTGGGGACCCCATGGTTGGGTCAAGGACCCCGAGGTTGGGTCGGGGACCCCGCGGTTGGGTGGAGGACCCCGCGCTGACCCCGCGCTGACCCCGCGGTCACTCACTGGCGCAGCTCGGCCTTGACGGGGCTGGAGACGCGCGGGTAGCAGACGCTGAAGAGGCCGCAGGCCGAGGTCCGCGACGTGAACCAGTCGCCGCCCGCCAGGCGCTTGACCAGCGGCACGAAGTGGCCCTCGAGGTCCGGCGGCGAGTGCTCGTGGGACACGGCCCGCAGAGACTCCACCGCCTTGTCCCGCACCACCGTCTCCTCCACCGTGGCCA
Organism: Aphelocoma coerulescens; assembly: GCF_041296385.1. Taxonomy (NCBI): domain Eukaryota; kingdom Metazoa; phylum Chordata; class Aves; order Passeriformes; family Corvidae; genus Aphelocoma; species Aphelocoma coerulescens. Next base: position 16,718 of record NW_027183722.1, on the reverse strand, counting down.
GGCTCTCCAGCGGCGGCTGCGGGACGGACAAACGGACGCGGGGTGGGCAGGGGGACGTGGGGTGGGCAGAGGGACACGGGGTGGGCACATGGACAGAGGGTGGACATAGGGACACAGGGTGGACAAAGGGACGTGGGGTGGGCAGAGGGATGTGGGGTGGGCAGAGGGATGTGGGGTGGACAGATGGATGTGGGGCGGACAGAGGGATGTGGGGTGGACAGAGGGACACGGGGTGGGCAGAGGGACACGGGGTGGGCAGAGGGACACGGGGTGGACAGAGGAATGTGGGGTGGACAAATGGACACGGGGTGGGCAAAGGGATGTGGGGTGGGCAGAGGGACACGGGGTGGGCAGAGGGACACAGGGTGGGCACATGGACAGAGGGTGGACATAGGGACACAGGGTGGACAAATGGACACGGGGTGGGCAGGGGGACGTGGGGTGGACAAATGGACACGGGGTGGACAGAGGGACACGGGGTGGACAGAGGAATGTGGGGTGGACAGAGGGATGTGGGGTGGGCAGAGGGACACGGGGTGGGCAGAGGGATGTGGGGTGGGCAGAGGGACACGGGGTGGGCAGAGGGATGTGGGGTGGACAAATGGATGTGGGGTGGGCAGAGGGACACGGGGGGACAGAGGGACACAGGGTGGACAGAGGAATGTGGGGTGGACACATGGACAGAGGGGGGACAGAGGGGGGACAGAGGGACACGGGGTGGACAAATGGACACGGGGTGGACAGAGGGACGTGGGGTGGACAGAGGGATGTGGGGTGGACAAATGGACATGGGGTGGACAGAGGGATGTGGGGTGGACAGAGGGACGGACGTATGAGCGAAATGGGACAGGTGTGGGGTCCCCAGGTGGGTTTTGGGGATCCCAGGTGGGTTTGGGGATCCCAGGTGTGAATTTCGGGTTCCCAGGTGTGGTTTTTGGGGTCCCAGGTGGGGTTTGGGGGTCCCCAGGTGGGTTTTTGGGGATCCCAGGTGGGTTTTGGGGAGTCCCCGGGTGGGGTTTGGGGATCCCAGGTGGGGTTTGGGGGTCCCCAGGTGTGGTTTGGGGTCCCCAGGTGTGAATTTCAGGTTCCCAGGTGTGGTTTTTGGGGTCCCAGGGGCGGTTTGGGGGTCCCCAGGTGGGTTTTAGCTCCTCCCAGGTAGGATTTAGGGAGTCCCCAGGTGGGTTTGGAGATCTCCAGGTGGGTTTTGGGGGTCCCAGGTGGGGTTTCGGGGGTCCTAATTATGGTTTGGGGGTCCCAGGTGGGTTCTGGGGGGTCCCAGGTGTGGTTTTGGGGGGTCCCAGGTGTGGTTTTGGGGCTCCCCAGGTGTATTTCGGGGGTCCCAGGTGTGGTTTTGGGGGTCCCCAGGTGGGGTTTAGCCCCTCCCAGGTGTGATTTTAGGATTCCCAGGTGTGGTTTTGGGGTCCCAGGTGGGTTTTTTGGGCTCCCAGCTGTGATTTTGGGTTCCCAGCTGTGATTTTCGTGTTCCCAGGGAGGCTTTTTGGGGTTCCCAGGTGGGTTTTGGGGTTCCCAGCTTCCCAGGTCTGATTTTTAGGGTCCCAAGCAGGTTTTTGGGGTCCCAGGTGTGATTTTCAGGGTCCCAAGAAGGTTTTTGGGGTCCCAGGTGGGTTTTTGGGGTTCCCAGGTGGGTTTTTGGGGTTCCCAGGTGGGTTTTTCGGGGTCCCAAGCAGGTTTTTGGGTTCCCAGGCAGGGTTTTGGGGTTCCCAGGTCTGATTTTTAGGGTCCCAAACAAGTTTTTGGGTTTCCAAGCAGGTTTTTGGGGTTCCCATGTGCGATTTTGGGGGTCCCAAGCAGGTTTTTGGGGTTCCCATGTGCGATTTTGGGGGTCCCAAGCAGGTTTTTGGGGTTCCCAGGTGGGTTTTTCGGGGTCCCAAGCAGGTTTTTGGGGTTCCCAGGTCCGATTTTCAGGGTCCCAAGCAGGTTTTTGGGGTTTCCAGGTGCAATTTTTGGGTCCCAGTGGGGTTTTTGGGGTTCCCATGTGCGATTTTGGGGGTCCCAAGCAGGTTTTTGGGGTTCCCAGGTGGGTTTTTTGGGGTCCCAAACAGGTTTTTGGGGTTCCCAGGTCCGATTTTCAGGGTCCCAAGCAGGTTTTTGGGGTTTCCAGGTGCAATTTTTGGGTCCCAGTGGGTTTTTGGGGTTCCCACATCTGATTTTTAGGGTCCCAAGCAGGTTTTTGGAGTTCCCAGGTGGGTTTTTTGGGGTCCCAGGTCCGATTTTGAGGGTCCCAAGAATGTTTTCGGGGTCCCATGTGGGTTTTTGGGGTTCCCAGGTGGGTTTTTCGGGGTCCCAAGCAGGTTTTTGGGTTCCCAGGCAGGTTTTTGGGGCTCCCAGGTCTGATTTTTAGGGTCCCAAACAAGTTTTTGGGTTTCCAAGCAGGTTTTTGGGGTTCCCATGTGCGATTTTGGGGGTCCCAAGCAGGTTTTTGGGGTTCCCAGGTGGGTTTTTGGGGGTCCCAAGCAGGTTTTTGGGGTTCCCAGGTGGGTTTTTGGGGGTCCCAAGCAGGTTTTTGGGGTTTCCAGGTGCAATTTTTGGGTCCCAGTGGGGTTTTTGGGGTTCCCACATCTGATTTTTAGGGTCCCAAGCAGGTTTTTGGGGTTCCCAGGTGGGTTTTTCGGGGTCCCAAGCAGGTTTTTGGGGTTCCCAGGTGGGTTTTTCGGGGTCCCAAGCAGGTTTTTGGGGTTCCCAGGTCCGATTTTCAGGGTCCCAAGCAGGTTTTTGGGGTTTCCAGGTGCAATTTTTGGGTCCCAGTGGGGTTTTTGGGGTTCCCACATCTGATTTTGAGGGTCCCAAACAGGTTTTTGGGTTTCTAAGCAGGTTTTTGGGGTTCCCAGGTGGGTTTTTGGGGTTCCCAGGTGGGTTTTTCGGGGTCCCAAGCAGGTTTTTGGGGTTCCCAGGTGGGCTTTTCGGGGTCCCAAGCAGGTTTTTCACCTACCAGCAGGCAGTGCACGAACTCGGGGCCCCCGACGAGGGCGGTGAAGGTGCCGAGCTGCTCGGCCAGCGCCAGCAGCACCTCGTCCTCATCGTAGATCGTGTCTGGGGACAGCGCCGGTGACACCCCCGTCACCTCCAGCACCTGCCAATCACCCCCAGGCCCCGCCCACCGCCCCCAAGCCCCGCCCACTCCCCCGCCAATCAGAGCTCGGGGTTGATTTTGGGGGGGGGGGGAAGGAGAGGAATTTGGGACCCCCCCCCCAGGGCCTCCCCAGCCCAACCCAGCCCTGGGGGACCCTCGCCCCGGTACCGGTGAGGAAAGGCAGGAGCTCGCTGCGGGTCCGCTCCACGCCCAGCGCCAGCGCGATGGTCGAGAGCTTCTTGATGCTGTTGAGCCGCAGCTGCCGCGGAAAAACGGGAAAAAAATGGGAAAATCTGGGGAAAAAAAACCTCGGGAATTCCCCGCTCGAAAGGGTGCTTTGTGGGGGGGGAGGGGGGGGGTGGGGTAGCTCCCGTTTTGGGCGGGAATTCCACCTCGGAGGGGGCAAAAACGGCTGCTTGGGCCTCGTGAGGGTGAGCTGAGCTTGCCCACGGCAACTAAACCCCTGCAGGGGCAACTAAAGCCCCTCCCCCCGGGGGGAGAACCGAGCCCTCCCGGGGGCAACCAAAGCCGGCCAAGGGGCAACGGAAGCCCCCTCACGAGGGAAGCCCCGCCCCCGGCGCGACGCAGCCAATCAGGAGCGCCGTCTCACGGCTCCGCAGCAGCGCCGCGGCAGAGAGGAGCCTCCCGATTGGCTCGGCGCAGTCCCGCCCGCAGCGGGCGGCAGCCAATGGCGGGCGGCGCCGCCTCGGGCTCGTGCTGCCATTGGCCGCAGCGAGGCGAGGGGGCGGGGGGAACGGCCGCGCTGCCCCGCCGCTAGGGGGCGCTGCAAGAGGGCGGGGTGGATTCTCCTCCTCTCCCCCCCCCCCCCCAACCGGCGCGCTGCGGACCAATCAGAACGCGCCTAACAAAACCCAAGGCGGCCGCCAGCCAATAGGAGCGCGCCTTTCACCCCAACCGCCCCGGCGACGAGATCGTCCCCCACAGAAGTAACGCCGCTTCCCATTAGCCGGCGCCTGAGGGGGGCAGGCCGCCTCCGCCAATCAGAGCGGCCGTCTCATGCTGGCCGCCAGAAGCGGCGCCGCGGCGAGGGCGCGATGGCGGCCGGGTTCCCCCCCCCCCCCCCACCCCGAGGCCGCGGAGGCTCCCCGGGGATGGCGAGCGGGGCCCGGGGGGATCGCGGCGAGGCCCCGAGAGCGGTACCTGCACGTCCTCGTTACGGAGCTCGTCGATGAGGACCGCGATGGGGTAAAGCGAATCGTCGCCGTCCGCCGCCGCCATCTTCGCCGCCGCCGCCGCCGCCGCCCCGGCTCTGAGGGGCCGTACGGGGCCGCCCGCGCCGCTCCTGCAGGGCTTCCGCGGCGCTGATTGGTCCGCGCGGCCGCAGCGCCCGCCCCCGCGCTCTTCCCATTGGTCCGAGCCCCTGCCTGTCTGCGCGAGCCCCGCCCCTGCGGACAGCGCCCTGCCTCGCCCTTTGATTGGGCGGCGCGGTTGATTGACAGCGCGGGGGGGCGGGGCGAGGCGTTGCTGGGCAACGCGGCGCCGCTGCTTCGGAGGCCGGGACGAACTGGGACAAACTGGGACAAACTGGGACGCACTGGGAGCGGACTGGGACAGGCTGGAACCCCCCGGGGGCCTGGACTGGGTGCCGCTGGGTCTTACTGGGACAAACTGGGACTCCCCCAAGGAGCCATCTGGGCCTGAACTGGGAGCTGCTGGGCTCTGCTGGGACGCCCTGCGGCCGAACTGGGACAAACTGGAACCCCTCTGGAACTGAACTGGGATCTGTTAGGTCATACTGGGACGAACTGGGACACAGCAGAGCCCGTCTGGGGCCGGTCCGGGGCTTGCTGGGTCACACTGGAACAAACTGGGAGCCCTCCAGTGCTTAACTGGTTTATACTGGGCCTCACTGGTAATTAACGCTTCAAAACCCACCCAAAAACCGGGCCCCCCCCGCCTCTTAAGCCACGCCCCCATGGACCGCCATGACGTCATCGAGTGGCCACGCCTTTATTGGGGTGGGGGGGAAGGCACTGGGAGAGCACTGGGAGCCACTGGGACAGGCTGGGAGGGCACTGGGATGAACTGGGATAGGCTGGAAGGCACTGGGAGAGCACTGGTCCAGCCTGGGAGGCCACTGGGATGAACTGGGAGGCCACTAGCATGAACTGGTAAAACACTGGGAGCCACTGGGACAGGCTGGGAGGGCACTGGGATGAACTGGGACAGGCTGGAAGGCACTGGGAGAGCACTGGGGTGCACTGGTCCAGCCTGGGGGGGCACTGGGATGAACTGGGAGAGCACTGGGATGAACTGGGACAGGCTGGAAGGCACTGGGAGAGCACTGGGATGAACTGGGACAGGCTGGAAGGCACTGGGAGAGCACTGGGGTGCACTGGTCCAGCCTGGGAGGGCACTGGGAGAGCACTGGGATGAACTGGGACAGGCTGGAAGGCACTGGGAGAGCACTGGGGTGCACTGGTCCAGCCTGGGAGGGCACTGGGATGAACTGGGAGGCCACTGGGATGAACTGGGAGAGCACTAGGATGAACTGGGAGGCCACCGGCATGAACTGGGACAGGCTGGAAGGCACTGGGAGAGCACTGGCATGAACTGGGAGGCCTCTGGCATGAACTGGGAGCACTGGGATGAACTGGGAGCACTGGTCCAGGCCGGAAGGCACCAAGAGACACCGGACGGGGGGGGGGATTAAAAAACCAGCAGCGCCAGACTGGGATGCACCGGCTGTTACTGGTCGTTACTGGTCATTACTGGGAGGCACTGGGGGTTACTGGGAGGCACTGGGAGGCACTGGGAGCCACTGGGCCAGACTGGAAGGTACTGGGAGAGCACTGGGATGAACTGGGACAGGCTGGAAGGCACTGGGAGAGCACTGGGGTGCACTGGTCCAGCCTGGGGGGGCACTGGGATGAACTGGGAGAGCACTGGGATGAACTGGGACAGGCTGGAAGGCACTGGGAGAGCACTGGTCCAGCCTGAGAGGCCACTGGGATGAACTGGGAGAGCACTGGCATGAACTGGGACAGGCTGGAAGGCACTGGGAGAGCACTGGGATGAACTGGGACAGGCTGGAAGGCACTGGGAGAGCACTGGGGTGCACTGGTCCAGCCTGGGAGGCCACTGGGATGAACTGGGAGAGCACTAGGATGAACTGGGAGGCCACCGGCATGAACTGGGACAGGCTGGAAGGCACTGGGAGAGCACTGGGATGAACTGGGAGGCCTCTGGCATGAACTGGGAGCACTGGGATGAACTGGGAGCACTGGTCCAGGCCGGAAGGCACCAAGAGACACCGGACGGGGGGGGGGGGGGGGGATTAAAAAACCAGCAGCGCCAAACTGGGATGCACCGGCTGTTACTGGTTGTTACTGGTCGTTACTGGGAGGCACTGGGGGTTACTGGGAGGCACTGGGGTGCACTGGGAGCCACTAGGCCAGACTGGAAGGTACTGGGAGAGCACTGGGATGAACTGGGACAGGCTGGAAGGCACTGGGAGAGCACTGGGGTGCACTGGTCCAGCCTGGGGGGGCACTGGGATGAACTGGGAGGCCACTGGCATGAACTGGGACAGGCTGGAAGGCACTGGGAAAGCACTGGACCAGCCTGGGAGGGCACTGGGATGAACTGGGAGAGCACTGGGATGAACTGGGACAGGCTGGAAGGCACTGGGAGAGCACTGGGGTGCACTGGTCCAGCCTGGGAGGGCACTGCGATGAACTGGGAGAGCACTGGGATGAACTGGGAGAGCACTAGGATGAACTGGGAGGCCACCGGCATGAACTGGGACAGGCTGGAAGGCACTGGGAGAGCACTGGGGTGCACTGGTCCAGCCTGGGAGGGCACTGGCATGAACTGGGAGGGCAGTGGCATGAACTGGGAGGGCACTGGAAGGTACTGGGAGAGCACTAGGATGAACTGGGAGGCCACCGGCATGAACTGGGACAGGCTGGAAGGCACTGGGAGAGCACTGGCATGAACTGGGAGGCCTCTGGCATGAACTGGGAGCACTGGGATGAACTGGGAGCACTGGTGCAGGCCGGAAGGCACCAAGAGACACCGGACGGGGGGGGGGGGATTAAAAAACCAGCAGCGCCAAACTGGGATGCACCGGCTGTTACTGGTTGTTACTGGGAGGCACTGGGGGTTACTGGGAGGCACTGGGGGTTACTGGGAGGCACTGGGAGGCACTGGGAGCCACTGGGCCAGACTGGAAGGTACTGGGAGAGCACTGGGATGAACTGGGACAGGCTGGAAGGCACTGGGAGAGCACTGGTCCAGCCTGGGAGGGCACTGGCATGAACTGGGAGCACTGGCATGAACTGGGAGCACTGGCATGAACTGGGAGGCCTCTGGCATGAACTGGGAGCACTGGGATGAACTGGGAGCACTGGTCCAGGCCGGAAGGCACCAAGAGACACCGGATGGGGGAGGGGGGATTAAAAAACCAGCAGCGCCAAACTGGGATGCACCGGCTGTTACTGGTTGTTACTGGTCGTTACTGGTTGGCACTGGGAGGCACTGGGGGTTAGTGGGAGGCACTAGGAGGCACTGGGAGCCACTGGGCCAGACTGGAAGGTACTGGGAGAGCACTGGGATGAACTGGGACAGGCTGGAAGGCACTGGGAGAGCACTAGGGTGCACTGGTCCAGCCTGGGAGGGCACTGGGATGAACTGGGAGGGCACTGGGATGAACTGGGAGAGCACTGGGATGAACTGGGAGCACTGGTCCAGGCCGGAAGGCACCAAGAGACACCGGACGGGGGGGGGGGGATTAAAAAACCAGCAGCGCCAAACTGGGATGCACCGGCTGTTACTGGTTGTTACTGGTTGGCACTGGGAGGCATTGGGGGTTACTGGGAGGCACTGGGGTGCACTGGGAGCCACTGGGCCAGACTGGAAGGTACTGGGAGAGCACTGGGATGAACTGGGACAGGCTGGAAGGCACTGGGAGAGCACTGGGGTGCACTGGTCCAGCCTGGGGGGGCACTGGCATGAACTGGGAGCACTGGGATGAACTGGGAGCACTGGCATGAACCGGGAGGCCTCTGGCATGAACTGGGAGCACTGGGATGAACTGGGAGCACTGGTCCAGGCCGGAAGGCACCAAGAGACACCGGACGGGGGGGGGGGATTAAAAAACCAGCAGCGCCAAACTGGGATGCACCGGCTGTTACTGGTCGTTACTGGTTGGCACTGGGAGGCACTGGGGGTTACTGGTCGGCACTGGGAGGCACTGGGAGGCACTGGGAGCCTCAGATGCGGCCGCTGTGCCTCAGTTTCTCCACCAAGGCCCCGACGTTTTCCACTTTCTCGCCCCCCGCCCGGGCCGGCGGCTCCCGGAGCTGCAGCACCCTGAGGCGGGGGGAGCCCCCCGGGACCCCCAGATCGGCGGCCGGGAGCACTTCCAGAGGCTTCTTCTTGGCTTTCTGGGGTGGGGGAGGGGTTGGGGGAGGGGTTAGGGGGGGGTTGGACCCCTCCCCAAAAGGGAGAGCACCCCCCGGAAGTACGGCAAAGCGCCCCCCCAAAAAAACCACCCCAAAAACCACCCCAGAAACCACCCCAGAAACCACCCCATAAACCACCCCAAAAACCACCCCAGAAACCACCCCAGAAACCACCCCAAAAACCACCCCATAAACCACCCCAAAAACCACCCCAAAAACCACCCCAAAAACCATCCCAAAAACCACCCCAAAAACCCCCCCAAAAACCACCCCAAAAACCACCCCAGAAACCACCCCGGGTGCTCTCAAAACCGTCTTAAATTGCTTCAAAATTGCCCCAAAATCCCCTTAAATCCCCCCCCAAAATCCCTTAAATCTCTCCGAAATCTCGCCAAATCCCTCCCAAATCCCCTTAAATCCCCCCAAACCTCCAAAAATCCCATCCCGATCCCCTTAAATCCCACCCAGATCCACCAAAATCCCACCCAGATCCCCTTAAATCCCTCCCAACCCCCCCAAAATCACCCCAGATCCCCTTAAATCCCCCCAAATGCCCAAAAATCCCCCCAGATCCCCTTAAATCCCCCCAAATCCCCCAAAATCCCACCCAGATCCCCTTAAATCCCAAAAAAAACCCAAAAATCCCCCCAGATCCCCTTAAATCCCTCCCAAACCCCTCAAAATCCCACCTAAATCCCTCCCGAATCCCCAAAAATCCCCCCAGATCCCCTTAAATCCCCCCAAATCCACCAAAATCCCACCCAGATCCCCCCAAAATCCCTTAAATCCCTCCCAAATCCCCCAAAATCCCACCCAAATCCCCTTAAATCTCTCCGAAACCCCACCAAAATCCTGCTAAATCTCCCCAAATCCCACCCAGATCCCCCCAAAATCCCTTAAATCCCTCCCAAATCCCCCCAGATCCCCTTAAATCCCCCCAAATCCCCCCAAATCCCACCCAGATCCCCTTAAATCCCTCCCAAATCCCCCAAAATCCCCCCAAATCCCCTTAAATCCCTCCCAAACCCCCCAAAAACTCCTCCCCAGCCCCCCAAAATCCCTCAAAGCCCCCCCAAAATCCGGGCTCAGGTGTGGGGGGGAACAGGCGCTCCCAGGGCGGGGTGGGGTTTGGGGGGGGTCCCGAGGATTTGGGGGGGTCCCGAGGATTTGGGGGGGGGGGGGTCCCGGTGATTCGGGGGAGGGTCCGGAGGATTTGGGGAGGGGTCCCGGTGATTTGGGTGGGGGGGTCCCCGAGGACTTGGGGGGGGTCCCGGTGATTTGGGGGGGGGGGGTCCCGAAGATTTGGGGGGGGTCCCGGTGATTTGGGGGGGCCCGAGGATTTGGGGGGGGGTCCCGAGGATTTGGGGAGGGGTCCCGGTGATTTGGGGGGGTCCCGGTGATTTGGGGAGGGTCCGGAGGATTTGGGGAGGGGTCCCGGTGATTTGGGGGGGTCCCGGTGATTTGGGGAGGGTCTGGAGGATTTGGGGAGGGGTCCCGGTGATTTGGGGGGGTCCCGGTGATTTGGGGAGGGTCCGGAGGATTTGGGGAGGGGTCCCGGTGATTTGGGGAGGGTCCCGAGGATTTGGGGGGGGTCCCGAAGATCTGGGGGCGTCCCCGAGGATTGGGGGGGGATCCTGAGGATTTGGGGGACCAGGGAAACACCCATAAATTGGGGGGTGGGCGATCCCAAACCCCCTCCCCAACACCTCGGGACAACAGGTCTACCCCGCGGTGTTTTTTTTGGAGGGGGAGCAAAATCTCAGGAATTTATGAGAAACCGCTGGGATTTTTTTGGGGGGGGGATACCCCCGGGATTTAAAAGAGGGGGTCCCCATGGATTTTTTTTTTGGGGCGGGGGTCCCGCACCCACCATGATGTTGGGCAGGGTGGCGTAGCGGGGCTCGTTGAGCCGCAGGTCGGCCGTGAGCACGGCCGGCAGCCGCAGCCGCAGCGCCTCCAGGCCGCCGTCCACCTCCCGCTCCACCCGCGCGGCGCCGTCCTCCAGCTGCACCCGCGACGCGAACGTGCCCTGCCGCACCGCCCAGTACGCACTGGGAGCCCTCCCAGTATGGACTGGGAGCCGTCCCAGTACCAGCTGTAACCCCCCTCCCCCAATTCCCAGCGCGTCGCACCCCCTTAGGGGGGGATATATCCCATCATCCCCCGCGGCACAGGGGGGAATATATCCCACAATCCCCTGCGGCGGAAGCGGTGAATATATCCCACAATCCCCCTCCCCGGCAGGGTGAATATATCCCATCACCCCCCGCGACTTAAAGAGAGAGGGGGGGGATATATCCCATCATCCCTCCCGCCGCGGTGCATGACGGGATATAGTCACCCCGCCGCTCGGCCGCCATGGGAGGATATATCCCATCGTGCCCCGCGCGCGGCCTACCTGCGGCCAGTCCAGCATGGCGGCCAGGAGCTGCCCGGTCTGGTTGCAGTCGTCGTCGATGGCCTGAGGGTGGACAGAGGTGCTTTATAGGTGCTATATAGGTGCTATAGGTGCTATAGGGGACCCTCAGGGCACATAGGGACCCCCAGCGCGTCCGGGGAGCGCGTCCAGAGGGGCTCCGTGGGAGTGCGGAGGGGCCTACGGTGGCTGTGAAGGGTCAAGAGGGGCCTACGGTGGCTGTGAGGGGTCAATAAGGGTCTATAGGGGTCTATAGGGATTTATAGGGGTTTCTAGGGGTCTATGGGGGTCTCTAGGGGGTCTCTAGGGTCTCACCTGTTTGCCCAGCAGCACCAGCTGGGGCTGCAGCCGCCCCACGAGCGCGGCCAGCGCCGTGGCCACTTCGTGCGGCCCCACGGTGGCCCCTTCGGCCACCTCGGCCAGCACGGCCCGGTCAGCGCCGACGGCCAGAGCCGTGCGCAGCGTCTCCTGTGGGCGGGGAGGGGGGAAAAGGGGTCAAAACCAGCCCCGAAATTGCCCCAAAACTGCCCCTGGGTGTGTCTGAGGGGTGAGAAAAGCTCTCCGGGCCCCGCTCGCCACCTGTGACCACCCACAAACTACCCCAAAACTACCCCAAACCAGCCTAAACTGCCACAAAACCAGCCCAAACCACCCCAAACCCAGCCCAAACCACCCGAAACTACCCCAAAACCATCCCAACGCACCCCAAACCCATCCAAACCAGCCCAAACCATCCCAAAACTGTCCCAAACCATCCCAAGCCACCCCAAAACCACCCCAAACCATCCCAAACGGCCCCAAACCCACCCCAGACCCACCCCAAAACCATCTCAAACCACCCCAAACCCATCCCAAACTACCCCAAGCCACCCAAAACCACCCCAAACCATCCCAAACCGTCCCAAAACTGTCCCAAAGCACCCCAAAACCACCCCAGACCCACCCAAACCACCCCAAACCATTCCAAAACCACCCCAAACCCACCCTAAACCCATCCAAAACCACCCCAAAACCACCCCAAAACCATCCAAAAGCACCCCAAACCATCCCAAACCACCCCAAAAGTGTCCCAAACCCACCGTGAACCATCCCAAACCACCCCAAAACCCACCCCGAACTACCCAAAGCCACCCCAACCCACCCTAAAATCCCCCCAAAAAAACTCCCCCAAAAAACCCCAACGCCCCCCCAAAAAACCCCCAAACCCCCCTAAAAGCCCCCCCAAAAAACTCCCAAAAAAATCCCAAAAAAACCCCAAATCCCCTCAAAAGCCCCCCAAAAAATCTCAAAAAACCCCCAAAAAACCCCAAAAGCCCCCCCAAAAGCCCCCCCAAAAACCCCCCAAAAAACTCCCAAAAAAACCCAACCCCCCCCAAAAAAACCTCAAAAAAACCCCAAAAAACCCCAAAAACCCCCAAAACTGCCAAAAATATCCCAACCCCCCAAAACCCCCCCCAAAAAATAAAAAAAAAAACAAAAAACCCCCCAAAAAACCCCAAACCCCCCTAAAAGCCCCCCAAAAAAACCTCAAAAAATCCCAAAAACCCCAAAAAAACCCCAAAACTCCCAAAAAAACCCCAACCCCCCCCAAACCCCCCCAAAAAATCCCCAAAAAATAGAAAAAAAAACCCCGAAAAACCCCCCAAAAAACCAAAAAAAAACCCCAAACCCCCCCTAAAAACCCACCCAAAAAATCCCAAAAAAATCCCCAAAAAATCCCCAAACCCCCCCAAACCCCCCCTGCACTCGAGGCCCACCTGGCTGGCCCGGGTGCCCAGGCTGAAGGCCACGACCTCGGTGGCCACGCCGGCCTCGCGGAGCCGCACGGCCTCTTCCAGGGCGATCTCACAGAAGGGGTTCAGGGAGTGCTTCACCCCCTGCGCCTGCACCCCGGCCCCGCCCGGCGCCACACGCACCTGGAACACAGGAGGAGTTTTTGGGGATTTTTGGGGATTTTTTGGGATTTTTCAGGGATTTTTTAGGATTTTTTTCAGAGTTTTTTGGGGTTTTTTTTGGAATTTTTTAGGATTTTTTTTAAATTTTTTTGGGGTTTTTTTGGGTTTCCTTTCTAATTTTTTGGAGTCCTTTTGGAGTTTCTTTAAGGATTTTTTGGGTGGGATTTTTTGGATTTTTTGGGGATTTTTTGGGGATTTTTTTGGAATTTTTTGAGATTTTTCCGGGATTTTTTGGGGATTTTTTTGGAATTCTTTGAGATTTTTTTTGATTTTTTGGGAGGTTTTTTCTCAGTTTTTTGGGGGTTTTTTGGAATTTTTTTGGAATTTTTTGAGGATTTTTGAGAATTTTTTTGGGGCTTTTTGTTTGGTTTTTTTTAATTTTTTTTTATTTTTTTGGGATTTTTTTTGAGATTTTTTGGAGATTTTTTCAGGATTTTTTGGAGTTTTTTGGGGAATTTTTTGGGATTTTTTTGGGCGTTTTCTTGGGATTTTTTGGAGGTTTTTTGGGGGTTTTTGGGCAATCTCCCAGAAGGGGTTCAGGGAGTGCTTCACCCCCTGCGCCTGCACCCCGGCCCCGCCCGGCGCCACACGCACCTGGAACACAGGAGGAGTTTTTGGGGATTTTTTGGGGATTTTTTGGAATTTTTAGGGTTTTTTTTATTTTATTTTTTGGGGATTTTTTGGGATTTTTTGGGGGTTTTTTGGGTTTTTTTTCGGATTTTTTTGGGGTTTTTTTGGGGAGTTTATTGAGGGTTTTTTGTTTTTTTTTTTAATTTTTTGGAGGGTTTTTTTTATTATTTTTTGGGGATTTTTTGGGGTTTTTTTGGTTTTTTTTCTGATTTTTTTGGGTTTTTTTTCTGAGTTTTTTGGGGTTTTTTTGGAATTTTTTTAGGATTTTTTGGGTTTTTTTGGGTTTTTTGGGGGGATTTATTTTGGATTTTTTGGGGTTTTTTTGAGGCTTTTTTGGTGGCTTTTTCGGAGTTTTTTGGGTTTTTTTGGGGATTTTTTTGGGGATTTTTGGGGGTTTTTTTGGAGCTTTTTGGGGTTTTTTTGGGTTTTCCTTTGGTTTTTCTTGGATTTTTTGGGGGAGTTTATTGAGGGGTTTTGGGGTTTTTTTTCGGATTTTTTTTTGGTTTTTTGGGGTGTTTTGGGGGGTGTTTTGGGGGGTATTTATGGCTTGGGGCTGTCCTCAGGTTTGGGGATTTTTTTGGGGTTTTTTTGGGTTTTTTTTGGGGTGTTTTAGGATTATTTACACTTTGGGCGTGTCCTTAGGTTTAGGGCTTTTTTGGGGGGGTTTTGGGGTTATTTTGGTTTTTTTGGGGGGGGGGTTTGGGGGCGGTATTTATGGCTTGGGGCTGTCCTCAGGTTGGGGGGCTCTTTTTGGGTTATTTTGGGGTTTTTTTTGGGGTATCCTTCAGAGAACCCGGCCGTGTCCGGCATTGTCCGGCTCTGTCCGGCATTGTCCGGCTCTGTCCGGCATTGTCCGGCTCTCTCCGGCCATGTCCGGCATTGTCCGGCATTGTCCGGCTCTGTCCGGCATTGTCCGGCTCTCTCCGGCCGTGTCCGGCTCTGTCCGGCATTGTCCGGCTCTGTCCGGCCATGTCCGGCATTGTCCGGGTCTCTCCGGCCATGTCCGGCATTGTCCGGCTCTGTCCGGCATTGTCCGGCTCTCCCCGGCTCTGTCCGGCATTGTCCGGCTCTCTCCGGCCATGTCCGTCCGTGTCCGGCATTGTCCGGCTCTCTCCGGCTCTGTCCGGCTCTGTCCGGCAATGTCCGCCTCTCTCCGGCCATGTCCGCCTCTCTCCGGCCATGCCCGGCTCTGTCCGGCATTGTCCGGCATTGTCCGGCTCTCTCCGTCCGTGTCCGTCCATGTCCGGCCGTGTCCGGCATTGTCCGGCTCTCCCCGGCTCTGTCCGGCCATGTCCGGCTCTGTCCGTCTCTGTCCGGCCATGTCCGTCCATGTCCGGCCGTGTCCACCCCAAAACCCCACCGTCCATTTTGGGGGGGAGGGGGCCGATTTTGGGGCTTCCGGGGGGGGTCCCCAGGAGGTTCCTCACGGGGGGGGTGGGGGAGGGGTCCCCAGGTACCCGCGGCCGCCCAGGTGTGACCTTGGCCCCTCCCCCCACCACCCAAAAACCGCCGGGAATTCGGGTGGGGGGGGGGGGGGAGGCCCCGGGGGGGGGGCCCGGGGGTCCCGGGGGGGTCTCGGGGGGGGTCCCCTCCCCTCCCCTCCCCCCCCCCCGTACCTTGACGGCGAAGTCGATCACGCGCTTCACCCCCACGAGCACGCGCAGCGCCGCCATGGCCCGGAAACCACGCCCACTCCGGCACCGGAAGCCACGCCCCTTCCACCCGGAAGTCACGCCCACTCCACCCGGAAGTCAGGGCACGTCACAGAAACCACGCCCCCTCCGCAGAAAACCACGCCCACTACCGCCGGAAGTCACGCCCACTCCATCAGGAAGTTACGTCACTTCGCAGAAACCACGCCCCTTCAGGGAAACCACGCCCCTCCAACCCAGGCCACGCCCAGTCCCCGTACAAGCCACGCCCCTCCTTGTAAATAGCCGCGACCACGCCCCTTTCTCCCTGAAGCCACGCCCACTCCACTGAAGCCACGCCCCATCCCCGTAACAGCCACGCCCCCTTAACCCAGAGGCCACGCCCCTGCAGGGAAAGCCACGCCCCTTCTCCCGGAAACCACGCCCCCTACTCCCGTAAAAGCCACGCCCACCCCCAAAGAAACCCCACGCCCCTCCCTCCCAACAAAACCACGCCCCCTCCCAATAAAAGCCACGCCCCTCCCTGGAAAGCCACGCCCCCAACCACACCCCTTCAGAAAAGCCACGCCCCTCTCCAAAAAGGCCACGCCCCCTCCCCAAAAAGCCACACCCCCAGTAAGCCACGCCCCCTCCCGGAAAAAGCCACGCCCCCTCCTCCCCCCCCCCCCCCCCCCCCCAAAAAAAAAGAGCGCCACATCCCTCCAGTAAGCCACGCCCCTCCCCGGAAATACCACGCCCCCAAAACACGCCCTCCCCCTAAAAGCCACGCCCCCTCCCCAAAAAAGCCACATCCCTCCAGTAAGCCACGCCCCCTTCCCGGAAAAGCCACGCCCCCTCCCTTAAAAAAGCAACGTCTCTCCAGAAAGCCACGCCCCTTCCCCCAAAAGGCCACGCCCCCTCCCCAAAAGACCACGCCCTCTCCCCAAAAAGCCACGCCCACCCACGTAAACCACGCCCATCCCAGCTAAACCACGCCCCTCCCCTAAAAAAGCCGCATCCCTCCAGTAAGCCACGCCCCCTCCCAAAAAGGCCACGCCCCCCTCCCCCAAAACCACGCCCACCCATTTAAACCACGCCCCTCCTCCCCAAAGCCACGCCCTTCCCAAAAAGCCACGCCCCCTCCTCCCACAAACCACGCCCACCGCAGTGACCACGCCCCCTCCGCCCAGAGCGATGACGTCACTCTGCGGCGAAGCCACGCCCCCTGTGGGGAAAGGGAGTGGGCGTGGCCCGCGCGCGTCACGTGACAGGAGGCGGCGGCGGGGCGCCCCCCGCGGGCCGGGATTTGGGGGGGGTTTTTGGGGTTTTTTTGGGGCGATTTTGGGTGGGTTTGGGGTTTTTGGGGTTTGGGAGGGGTTTGGGGGTTATTTGGAGCGGTTTTGGGGTTTTTTTGGGGGGTTTTTTTTGGGTTTTTTTGAGGGGTTTTTTGAGGGGGTTTTTGGCGGTTTTTTTGGTGGTTTTTTGGGGTTATTTTGAGGGGGTTTTTTGAGGGGATTTTTGAGGGTTTTGGGGTTTTTTTGCGTGGATTTGGGGTTTTGGGTGTTTGTG
>NW_027183721.1:0-91921 GCF_041296385.1 Aphelocoma coerulescens | reverse complement strand
AAATCCTTTCTTGTCCATGCTCTCTCTTGACGCGCGCTCTGCCGTCCAACGTGCCGCTTCACCGGCGCGCTCTGCAGCAGCCAGCACTCCCCCACGTGCCAGCACTTCGTCCAGCAGCCCAGCCCAGCAGCCGGAGATGAGAGAGGAGCAGAGCCTGAAGAGACTGAGTACGTCTGGTGTATTTCTGGTCTGCCAGAGCGGTGTGTTTTCTGCGGGTCTCTGAAGTTCCTCCTCGCTTTAGTGTCACAGAGGCATTTAGGCCTCCCTCCAAGAACCTGTTGCTGTGCTTTGAGGCAGCAAGAGAGCGCTCGGCGTGTTCCCGCTGCCTCTGAGGGCAGCTGGCACTGGCTTGACTTTTCCTGGGCTGCCCTCTGTGCCAAAGACAAAAGCAGAGATTGTTTCTGTTGAGCAGAAGGCTGGCACCTAGCGGGTGACTGGGCCCCAGGGAGCTCTCGGGCCCCAGCTCTTCTCTGGCTGCCCTTTTTACGACTGTTCTCGCTCCTCCTCTCACTGCTGCACACTGTTCTCCTAAGTGGCCCTGCCGGTGACGGCAGGTGCCACTGCAGAGGCCGCGGAGGCCCTTCCTTAACTCGGAGGGCCCAGTTCCTAAAGGCCCTTCGTTCTGGCTTATCACATGAGCTGCTGTGCTTGAGAGCCGTGAAGTCCTTCTTGGAAAGGCCAGCTGCTGAAAGGCGGAGAAGATGGCCCTCCCGCTCGCTGTTCTCAGCGGCTGGAAGCCAAGTGACTGCAATGGGCACAGAGCTCCCGACAGTGGGGCTGCATCTTGGATCGTCTGGGGAGCGGCATCTCCCTTTGAAAGTGAGCACCTTGCACTGCTTTTGTCTTTCAGGGAGCATTGTGAGTCTGGGCGAGCCGAGGAGGAAATACTCGGCGTTTGAAGAACTCGGACGAGGGTAAGTCTGACGCCTGCTCCTTACGCAAAACCACGGGCCCGGTCATTTGGCCGGTGCAGCGTCAAGCGTGAAGTCAGGCAAGCTGCGAACACGGTCAGACTCCGGCTTTACCTTCCTGCCACCTCTCAGGACTGCTCAGTCAGAGCAGTCAGAAGGCATCATCAAAGACAACCTGGTGCTGGCAAGGTCTGCCTTGCTTGCAGCAAGGAGCAGGGCCTGGAAGATGTCCCGCCCCTGCCGGCCTACCAGAGCACCTTGTCACCCGAGAGCTGGCAGATAACACTTCTCAAAGGCAGAGTTTTCCAAGTTCTTCTTCTCCAGTTTTTCCAAAGGGTCCCCCTTAGGCTGGGAACGGAAGCAATCGGGCGTGTGCCTTGGAGATTTGTAGCAGCCCTTGGTGTTCACACTGGGCCTCAGTTTTCTCCTGGACACCCTGCGTGGCAGAGGGCTGCTGGGCTCTTGTGCTATTGGCGGGGGAGGCGCTGCAGCCAGGCGTTTTCCAAATGCTCCAGGCAGCCTGGGGAGATCTCCCGCCTAGGCTGGCTTTCACCGCCAGGGACTAAAGGGCTTTTTCTGCTGCCGTTTTCTTTCTAGGGGTTTTGGAGCTGTTTATAAAGCCCTCGACGCCAGCACAGGACAACAGGTAAAGTGTCAATGCCCCCAGCAGATTTTGCAGCTCTGGAGCGCTTTCGCCGCGGCTGCGAGCCTTGGCTGGAGCTTTGGGTGGCCGCTCCATCTCTGCGGCAGAGGCTGCTCCTCTGAAGCACAGCCTAGGCTCAGCAGCCTGCAGACGGCATTTGGGACGGGCTTCGGTCCTTCTCCTAAGCTCTGCCCTTTGGCACAGCTGGGCTGCGTCATTGCACAAGCACTCGCTGCGTGTTCCTGGGGATCTCGTGCGACGAGCGGCTTCTCAAGTCAACGGTCTCTCAATGTCCTTTTAGGTGGCCATCAAGAAAATGGCTCTTCAAGAGGAGATGTCCGAGGAGCTGGCTGTCAATGAAATCGTGGCCATGAGGGACAGTAGGAACCCCAATATTGTGTCCTACTTAGACAGGTGGGGCTATTCTCATGTCAGTGTTCCTTTAGGATACTGCAAGCCCAAAGTGGCAAACCCCTTTGGTCACTGGCAGAAAATGGAGCTGTTTAGGATTTCTCTCCTCCAGTGCGTGGGAGGAGGTTGCACTTGGTCTGCAAGAATCTCCTCTGGCAAATGCAGCTTGGAGAGCACTTCCAGAAAGCTGGGTCAGCCCCTCGGGTGACTGGGCTGTGCCCAGGTCCTCTCTCTCCATGCCGGGCTTTTCTTCTTTCAGCTACCTGGTCGATGGAGAGCTCTGGCTGGCGATGGAGTTCATGGACGGCGGCACGTTGTATGATGTAGTCGGGGCAGTGTACCTCGAGGAAGGACAGATAGGCGCTGTCTGTCGGGAGGTGAGGGATGCCGCTTGTGCTTCCCCTGGCCTGTTGGCCCTTGTCAACTGGTGGTTAAGAACAGCAGAGATTTCTTGCTCACGGCCTTGCTTTGCTGTTGCTGTCACGACACGCAGAAGAAAGAACATCTGAAGCCAACTGCCTGCCAGTGTCCCCGCACTTCCTAGGCTCCGTTCTCGCACTCTTACGTGCTGCCGTTGTGCTGGGGCGCTCGCGCTCGCTGGCTCGCTGGCTCGCTCGCTGTGTCGCACTTGTTTCCTCTTGCCAGCTTTGCCTCTCAACGTTTGCCTGGAGCCTGTCTGTGTGTCCTGCATTCCTTGCCGCTCCAAGCCTGAACGCTGGTGGCAGAATTTCAAGCTAAGGGCAAAGGAGATGTCCTCAGCTTCAAAGGATAGCATTGCAGCCCAGATGGCGTTGGATTCTGGAACAGGTCTAACGTGCTGCTTCCTCCTCTGCTGCCACAAGGCTACCAAGAAAATCTTTGCCATGCCGCCCCCCAGCCAAAGGGCACGCGCTACGTACCGAAGGGAGGAGGGGCTTTTGGAAGCTCAGATGTGCCTTTGCTTGGAAAGATAGAACACGCGTAAGAGTGTTGAAGCAGCAAGCTCTTCCTCTTGACAGCACTAGGATGCTGCGCCCTGGCTCCCAATTCCCTGAGAAAGCTGTCACTCTCGTCCAGCCCGTTCCTTTCTTGCGGGATGAAATCAGGTCCTGAACCTTCACCCTTCCCTTTCTCCTCTCTCTCTCAGTGCCTGCAAGGACTGCATTTCCTTCATTCCCGCCGAGTCATCCACAGAGACGTCAAAAGCTGCAACATTCTTGTGAGCACGGACGGATCTGTCAAACTGGGTGGGTATCCTTGGTCCGGCGCAGCGTTCCCGGGATGCGCTCTGGGGCTGCTCTGGGGTAACTGCCAGTTCTCCAGAAGCACTGCTTGGCCAGTGCGCCAAACCTGAGGGCGTTTTTGAAGAGGCCAATGCCTTGTTTCCCTGGCTACAGCCCCGCGGAAGCAGAGCACTGCTGCTTTTCCAGCTAGATTCACCGTGGCCTTGTCAGGCTTTGAGCGGGCAATTCTTTGGCTGGGTTTGCCAGTTGTAGCTGGCTTTGACAGGGTTTGTTTTTCTCCGCAGCTGACTTTGGCCTCTGTGCTCAGCTCACCCCTGAGCACGACAAGTGCAGCTCCAGCGTCGGCACTCCCAGCTGGATGGCGCCAGAAGTCGTGAGAGGAGAAGCCTACGGCCCCAAAGTGGACATCTGGTCACTGGGGATCGTGGGGCTGGAAATGGTGGAAGGGGAAGCTCCTTACCAGAGGGAACCCCGTCTCAGGGTAAGGTGCAGCTTCAAAGTGTGGCTCTGTGCAGAGAGAGCTGTTGTGGCTAGGAAAGGAGCAGGTAGAGTGTCCGCTTCCCTTTTTGGTAGGTTTTTGAACTGATAGAAAGGAACGGGGCCCCAAAACTGCAAAACCCCAGGCACCACTCGGCTCTCCTGCGCGACTTTCTCCGCTGCTGCCTGCAGACAGACGAGGACAGGCGCTGGTCTGCCCAGGAACTCCTGAAGGTAAGAAAAAGCAAAGCGGCAAAAAGCCCTGCGAGCTGTGGACACCTGCATGAAGGGCCGAAGAGGACTGTGGGCCACGTGGGCCTGGGCGAGACAGGTCCGGGAGCGGAAGGCGGAGGGGCAGATGGTGCCCTCGGTCCTCTTTGCGCGTCTTCCTGGTAGCAGAGGAGCCCTGCTTGAGCCTGTTGGACGTGATCTTGGGAAGTCATGGTTCCTTTTGGTTGTGTTTTTCCTTTGGGCAGCATCCATTTGTGACCTCAGGCGATCCTGCCTCCAGCCTGGCTGCTCTGATCATCTCAGCCAAGCAAGTGCAGGAAGATTGGAGAGGAGACGCTTGCGCCTGAGGAGGCCTTGGTGCCCCGCCAGCCCAGAGGAGTGAAGAGGGGATGTACCGTATTTAAGAGAAGATTCGGCCATCCCCTGAGTTTTATAATTTAGCTGTTCCATAGTTAGGAAGTTTATGGTTTTGAGATTTTCTTAGCTTAGCTGGTTTTCGTTAGGACTCCAGTCCCCAGAAAGTTTCATTAAAGGAGCATTGTTTAGCTAAGAGTAGAGTATTGCTGATGTAGGGAAGCTGAGAACTATCCTGGAGCTAGAAATGGACCAATCGTCATCCTGATGATTAAGCTATGAAAGAAAAAGCTGGGACTCAGCAGAACTGGACCAGGCATGAGCTGTCAGCCTGAACAGGTCACCAGGAGGACAGAATGATGAAGATGAAGATGAAGATGAAGATGAAGATGAAGATGAAGATGAAGAAGTAGCTGGAAGACCCTTGGTTTCAGCCCTTGGTTTCAGCAGGACTGGCAATAAAAGGCTGTAAAACCTTCAGAACCCTGGAAGATTCCCTTCCTTGCCACACTGGGCCTAAGCTGGACAGCGCCTTCGAAGCCGTGCGCTCTGGACGGGCTGTCCTGTTCATGGCTTTGCGCTGCTTCCCAGCGGCCCAAGGCTCTCCCCCCTCACAGAGGGGCCCTGCCCCGCCCCACGCGCCCCGTGGCCGCTCCCGCTCCGCCCGCCCTGCGGAGATGTTGCCCCCCCACCCGCCCCCCGTGCCCTGGCATCCCCCAGCGCCAGCCGCCCCTCAGGGAGGGGCAGGAGGAGGGAGCAGGCCCAGCTTGTTCCCCTTTCCTGGCGGTCACGTGGCATCCAAGAGCCAAGGAGGGCTGAAATGGCACGTCCCCCAAACGCTTCCCTCTCTGGTCCTTTTGGGGCACTAACGCGCTCTGCTCAAGGGAGTCCGAGGGCCTACGCTCGGCTTTCCCTGCTAAGGCCTCATTCTTCCTTCTGTAAGCTCTACAACTGGCTGGTTGACGTTAGCTCTCTAGGAGATGGGGAAAACGAGACGCTTTCAAATTGGGGGAATTACCCTGGTAAATTACTGCAGTTTTTCAGCAACAGAATTTCAAGGTGCAGCTGGGCCTTTCAGCCATTGCATCGATTTTCAAATGGCACCCGCAGCATCCGACGTGTGAAGAGCCCAGTGTGAAGCTCCTCAAAGACACTGCAGCAGTTGTCCCCCAGCAGACAGGACGTGTCTGTGCTGAGTCACCAGAAAAGAGAGCTAAGCCCGGAGTCATTCGTGCATGGGCAAGCAGAGTTGGTTTCCAGAGGAGTTGCATGCACTCGTTTCCCTCTCCCACTCAGTACTTGCTCTCCTCTTTCAAGCTGGCTCCTGCCTTTAACTGGAGCTTTTGACAGAGAAGGGAATGACTGCATCTCATTTTCTTTGGGATGTGGCTATCCAAATGTCTGCAAGGAATCTTACAGGGAGCATGGAGCCTGGGCAAACATCTGTGAGGCTGCAGCTTTTGACTGCTTGAAACGGGCCTTCTTTGGGCTCGGCACCTGCAGGCCACCGCAGAGCGGTAGCCGCAGGCTGCTGCCAGAGCTGCAACACAACAAAACTGTGGCAGCCCGAGAATCAGCGCGCAGCTCTTCTGCATGTTGTCCGACGTTAAGGTGCCAAAGAAAGAGCAAGCAGGAAGAGAGGAGCTTTGTGTCAGGAGACAAGCCAACACCTCCCTGCCAGAAAGGGAGGTCAGGCTCCAAAGTGAGTCCGAGCAAAGGTCAGCATGCACCTACGTGCTCAAGAAGCAACTGCGCACTGCAGTACTCCTGGAAACTGATTTCCTTGGCTTCTTTTGTCCCCTAAATGTCATCAAAGCAGTTAGGGCTTTCAGAAGCAACAAAGATGCCAGCAGGAACAAGCACACTTGCTTTTAGTCAAAGCCTTGGGGAGGAAAAGCCACGTTTGCTTGGATTTCTTGGGGGCCTGCTGGATCGGTGCATTTTCGGAGTTACCCCGGGATGCCTTGAGCACTGGCTTATGGACGGTAAGGATTTTTTCTCCTGCTTTATGACTGAGGAGATCTTCCCAGGCTTTTCTTTTGCGTCAGCTGTACAGAAGATTTCGGTTGCCGGGCGTAACTACGCCAACAGAGCCAGAGCGGCTGCTATTGTGACGTCAAGGGAGCCGGGCCGCATCACAGTGCTGTCAGCGCGACGTTGTCCCGGCGCGCGCGAGGCCTCCTTGTCCAGAGCAGCTCTTTGGCTCGCTCGCTGCAGGAGGACCCTCGTGACTGAGGCGTTCTCAGCAGACGGCCTGCACCCCGAGAGGAGTCTTGGTTTTTCCCCCGGGTGGCATTCAGTGTGCAAACCCGCACAGCACTGCTAGAATGATCGGGCAAGTCTGTGCCGCGGTTTGCACGGTTTTTTCTGTGGCGTATTCCGGCTACTTCCTGACCCACCTGACTCGTAAGTAAAGGTTTATCCTGGGGGTAGCCATCACACGGCTTTTGCTTCACTTTGCTCTTGATGCTCGTTTGTAGTGATGAAGCAGATTTGGGAGCAAAAGTGCCATTAAGGTGCCGCTCCTTTGCTAAAGCTCCTGCCAACAGCATCAGCTAAAAAGGGGGTGTCTGCACTCGCTGGCGGCTGGAGAGTATTTGCAACGTAACCTGCAGGGGTTGCGTTCCCTCCACGGGAGAGCGCGTGGCATTGGACACTGTCATTTCCTCAGCTTGCTGCTTCAGCCGAGACAACCTGCAAATTGCAGGCTGGCAGGGAGCCTCACAAGTACTTCTAAAACTTGCCCAGGAGTGAGGGAAAGCACTTTCTTGCTCCAAATCCTGCCATTAGAGGCCTTGGCTCTCTGCTGTGACCCTTGACGGTGTGCCAAGAGAGCAATTCCCTTGGCAATGAAGTGCAAGCTCCTAACCGCTTAGGCTTTGCTCCTGAACCCAGGAGCTGTTCCTGGGCTGCTTTAGAAGAGAACCGCCACAGCTATGGGGCCCTTTGTGGAAGCTTTCCTGGGGGATCATTTGCAGCAAATGGATGGGAATTAGTGCATGCAATTTATTAAAACAAACAAACAAACAAAAAAATAGTGGTGGGAAAGCCTACTCCTATTAAGGAGCCTTTAGAAATATTTTTTTGCTTTTGGACCAGCCAAAAGCCAGCCTAGCACTGTAAGTCCTTTTTCTCTACCTGAGCTCTAGTGCTGTTTCAGCCAGAAGATCTAAAATCCCTGCGCTCCTGGGGCATACCATCTATCGAGCCATAGGATCCCAAATTTTTATATTTTGCTAATTTTTGTAATTTTTCAATTTTTCCATTTTTAATAAATTATTTTAATTTTTAACTAAGAGTTGTCTCATTTCTCACACACAGCGTGGTCCCAGTGGCTCCCAGTCACACCCAGTATGGTTGCTTTCACTCTCAGTAAGAGTCCAATGTGGCTCCAGTCACTTCCAGTATGAACCCAGTCACTCCCTGTATGATAGCATTTGCCCCCACTGTGGTCCCAGTTGCTCCCAGTGTCTTGGTTTGAAAGACAGGTGTCTGCCAAGGAAGGCAGGAGTCTCTCCTGAAATGGAAGGAAAAAAAATTGCAACCCCCTTCCCTCTGAATTATTATAATTTTGAAATTAAGGAGCTTTATAGGCAAAGATATGAGGAACAGGAATAACAGTTCTTTACTAATATATATCTATATGTGTATAACCAGTCAAACAAACAGCAATAGCTATGGCAGTAACAGCAAACAATCACAAACCCAGTCCCAGCCTTCTTGGCTGTCAGGCCGTTTCCCCTTGGGTGCAGTTCTGCTCTCAGCCAGCAGTGGCGCTGGCGGCTCCTGGTGAGCAGGGCAGGTGCGATGGTTCCCCCTGGGCTGCAGGGGGCGCTCCGGAGCGAGCTCGGGGAGCACGCGGCACTGACGGCCTGGGATCCCGGGAAGGGATGGAACAAAGATTTCAAAAACCCCCTGGGCAGCCGATCCCGATGTCCAGCCGGACCCTCGGGAACAGCAGGCTGGAATGGCAGGCTGGAACGGCAGGCTGGAACAGCAGGGATGAGCACAAATCCTGCATGGCAGACAAGATGTATCAAAGTTCCGGAGCTGCGGTGGGAACCCCCGGAGGTCTCGGCAGGCAGGGAGAGCCGGGCTACAGAGCAGCGAAGGCTTGAAGCAATGGCAGCGGCAGGGCGGCCGCAGCCTGGCTCCCAGCGGGGCAGGGAAGGCGGGCTTGGGAATCCCGGGGTCTCTCCGGTAGAAGGAAA
This sequence comes from Aphelocoma coerulescens, assembly GCF_041296385.1. NCBI lineage: Eukaryota > Metazoa > Chordata > Aves > Passeriformes > Corvidae > Aphelocoma > Aphelocoma coerulescens. The sequence goes on along the minus strand of NW_027183721.1, from coordinate 83,460 downwards.
GCAGCCGAAGAAGCAGCCTCTCTCTCCGTCATCCAAAACGCCAGGGACTGACTGCCCACACAGCCAGGTGAAAAAAAGAGTAGCAAGATGCACCCCACCCCTATGGCCAGGTTTTCTGTTTTTCTTAAGCACCCAGTAATTTGTCCCCGTGGCAACATGGATGGGGAAAATTCCTTTAACAGAAGAAAACCCCAGGAGAACTCCCAAAACCCCAACATTCTGTTACAAGCTTCCTGCAGATTGTTCCATCTCTGCTCTCCATATGGAAAGATACAAAGATCCCTTTTGGTTCACACAGTTAAATGTCTGATGGGTCACACGGTGATACCTGTACAGATACACATCTGGAGAGAAAGCCAAACATCCATCGAACTCTCTCAACACCCACAGAGCCTGAACCAAACTCTACAAGGCCACGCAGCTTTACACAGAAATTCATACATCGATAAAACTGTACAACGGGATGCAGGTTTACACAGAAATTGATACACAGGAAAACACAACAATCTGTGCTGTGTGAATACACTGACTTCTGTATAAAAATGGCTCCACATGGCGGGAACCGATACAGAACTGTGCGATTACCAAAGGACCCATCGACACTTCCATACCCTTGGAACTAAAGACACAGGACTGTAGAGCTCTCCAACTCTGTACATTCCTGTCTGGGGGTGAGTTTATGATGTGTATCCCCTATCGCTGCTCTCTGCCCAGAAATCAATCCTGTGCCTTTCTGTGCCTTTAAACTGAGCCCGACGGGGGAGAGAGAAAAAACCGAGCAAACTTTTCAAAGCAGTTGTTCAAGGACACAGACACACACGCCTCTGTGTTCTGCTGCAGCAGCGAGAAGAGCGGAGGGAGCGCCCTGCTTGCTTTCCAGTCCGCTTTCGGCTCCTTTTCTCCAGAGGGAGATGGAGAGTTGAAGTTTGTTTTCCTGGGACTTGGGCTTTTTCCCTTCTTCACTTCTGGACTGTTTCAACATCAGAACACACCGGGAGAATTTTCCACCGAGGCCCTGGAGGACACCAACCCAGCTCCAAGGAGGAGGAGAGAGAGCACACCTACAGAAGGACTCTGAAATCTTCCCAGGTTTCTCTCCACAGCGAGAGGTTTTAGTATTCAGCATTATTATCCTTTTCCTGTGTGTTTGTTAAATAAATAGGTTCTCTTTCACTTTCCTCAGAGGAAAATATTTTTTTCCCAGACCTGGTGGGAGAGGGCTGGTTGTAACCTGCCTTCTGTCAGAGGATATTTTCCTGCAAATTTGTCCAAAGCAGCACACTAAAATAAGTCAGTATTTATTTTGAGGGAAAATGATTTCTAATGGCATTTTGAGGGTCAACAAATACAAAGATAATAATAAGGATAAATACAAAGAAATACAGAGAAAATACAAAGAGGTGAAAGAGGACAGGAGCTCACTGGACAGGTCCTTGGCAGCGCCCGGGCAGACCCTGCATGAATTTGGCTGCCTGAATGCAGCTCTTGCCTGGGCACCAGGGGTGGCCCCCCTCTGCGTGTCTCTCCCAGCACCACAGGGATGCTCCTACCCCTTCCCTGGTGCCCCAGGGTTCTGCAAGTGCCTTCTGGGGCCACCCAGACACCTCCCTGGGCCTCTGGAGGCCCCATGGCATGGTGCAGACAGGGACTGAATCAAAGTTGCCTTGGAAGATGGAGGCAGGAGAATATTGCCCACGATCTTCTTTCCAGCTGCCCCACACTCCTGCAAATCCTGCTGGGACACTCAGGCTCTCCATTCCGGGGCTCTGGAGCTCCCATGCAAACCCATCCATCACTGTGTCCCCTCTCACGTGGATATCAAGAAAATGACACAGCAATATCTAGAAAATGTGAACTTGATTGATTTGACTGCTCTAAAATTCTACAACTCGAGGGTGACTGGAAGACTATGAGGTGACAATCTTATGCCTCCAAAAAGGGTCAACAGTTTGGAACTGGAACCCTCAGGGAAACTTCAGCTTCTGGGGGAAAAGGTGCCCTTCCTCCTCTCTCCCTTTGCTTTATACATCTGAGCTGGAGTCATATGGTTGGAACATCCCCTTGGCTGATTTGGGTCCGCTGGTCTGGCTGTGTCCCCTGCCAGGATCCTGCCCACTCCCATCCCCTCTGATGGGGGAAGGAATGGCAGAGGGACAGCGCTGCTGGGCAGTAGCCAGAACACCGCTCTATTATCAGCACCCGTCCAGCTACCAATGCAAAGCACAGCCCTGGAAGGCCCATGAACTTTCCCTCAGGCAGACCCAACACACGGGACTTGAGCTGCCAGCGGCCCAGGTCACCCTCTGCCAGCCCCGCTCCTTGGACCTTGTGTCTCCACAAGCAGACACAAAGTGTTTCTGCTGCTCCTCCTCCTGCGCAAATCCACAGAGAGCTGGGATTTTTCCAAGTCTCGTGTCTCCATTGTGCCGTATTCCCAAAGAAGCAGCAGCCCCTCCTGATGAACACGGCGAGTTGCACGGATGCTTGTCAGCTCCACTGCCTGCCTAGAAATCTGGAAACTGCTTCTAAATGCTGCTCCCTTCAGCTCTTGGGCACCGACTGACACAGAGCTGGGAAAAAAATGCCCTGGCTGCTGGCTGACAAGGTGAGTTCCGCCAGAGTCAGAGCTCTGTGGGAAATCTCTATCCATGCCTCTCCTTTGAATAGACCCTGACAGGGGGTGCGCAGGAATGTGTCCTGTATGGAAAGGAAGGAGTGTGCAAGCACCGTGACTGACACTTTCCCTCTCCATGTGCGTTCCACAGCTATGGGTACACAGACGTGATGGAAAGCCTGGTACAGCCAGAGCCTTCTGTCCCTGCAGAAGGGAGCGCGGGGGGTGGGGGCGGTTGGTGGGCAGCGAGTCCCGGACAGCGGGCGAGATCCGGCTCCACAGCTGCCAGGCCCTGCTAAGGCTTAATGCCGCCTCCTCGGTAACAGGAAAGGCCTTCAGCCTCGTCCCTGCCAAGAGGGGCGGTGCTGGCCTGGCCGCACAGCTCGTTTTCCCCACAGGTTGCAGGAGATGAGATCACAACGCTTGCAAACACCGACTGCGAGCCACAGCTCTGGGTGCTCACCATGAACCTCAGCTCTGCGAGCGCTGTCTGCCCCAGGCTCCAGGGGATGCACTGGGAGCCCGGCTGGGCTCTGCCCTGGGGCCATCCTCCAGGGACAGCTGCAAACAGGGAGCATTTGGTTGCCACAAAGAGCCAAGCCATGGCTGCAGGGAGCTGCTCCGGCTGTGGCCTGCACTGTTGTGTGCTGTGCTCTGGGGCTGCTGCTCCCCACAGAGGGGACTGCACTGGGGTGCCAGAGGAGACAGAGAAGCTCCAGCTTAAGCCTAACTGGGCTGGGTGGCTGGGCTGGGAAGGGTGGCGAGGGTCAAGGGCATTCACAGAGCTCATCCTGCTTTGTGAAGAATGAGGAAAAGGAAGTGGGAAGCCAGCAGTGAGCAGAGCTGAGGCCTGGAGAGCAGCTCTGAATGACCCCCAAATCTCACCAGACCTTTGAGACATTGCTGTTCTTCAGCCAGTGACAACACGAGTCCCTAAACCTGGGGCTCATTCTTCCTCATGGCCAGGGCCATCAAGGAAGGCTACAGTGCAATGGGGACTGCGGTGAGCTGGGAACTCACTGGGGGAAAGAGGGAGCACTTGTGGAGCAAAAGGCAGGTGGGGGAGAGAACTGTTCAGAGAAGGGCTGGGCTTCAGCTTGAGCAAGCTGAAAAATGGCATTGGGGGTCATCCCAGACTGATTTCATTTCAGAAGTTACTGAACAAGTTTGTTATTGGGGGGGTGTCATATTTTCCCCCGGAGGTGCACACTCTGCAAACTTGAGCTGCACTGCCGAGCTACTCAAGCACGTCTCTGCTGCAGGTCACGGCGTTTCTTCTTTGGCTTCTCGTGGCCCCGGGGCTGAGCCGCAGCAGAGCCTTGGTGGAGCCCAGAGCAGCCTCAGCATCCACAGAGCCCGGCTGCAAGGAGAGAAAGCAGAAAGCACCCGTCAGCTGAAGGCTCCCGTCCCCCTTGTCCCAGCCGCCCGCGGTGCCCAGGCCGTGCTGGCCGCGCTCAGGGCGCTGCCCAAAGCTGCCCAGCATTGCTGCCTCTGGCAGGAGAGCAGGAGGGCAGGACACGTGCCCAGCCTGCAGCCGGCCGTGGCACAGCCACCTCCTCAGCAGCTGCCCAGAGCAGGATGCCGCTGTGCTCGCTGCCGTCTCCCAAAAGCCCTTATCCCAGCCGTGCCAAGAGGACGGGCACCCACCTCACGCCTCCCGCCGCCAGAAGAAAAGCTGCTCCCAAACGGTGTCCTCAGCCCTTCTCCAAGGGCATGTCCCATCCATGCCACAGCTGCTCCCAAGCACTTTGCCATCCGGACCAGACAGCACCTAGAATGCTTCCTTTGGAAAAACAAACCATAAATCAATGAAAAGAGATTACAGACAAAAAGGGAAAACAAGGAAAAAGGTAAAAAATCTTCTCCCTGCTGGGCCTTGAGGAAGGTCCAAGCCTGCCATGCGAGGGAAAACCCCACCCACGGGCCAGGGCAGCCCACGCTTTCTGCCTTCCCCCTGCACTGCCCCCAAAAGTCATGCTGAGCCCAAAGCAAACAAGGGCACTGGAGCAGCCCAAGCCCTTCCTTGCCTGCAGAGCAAAGCAGCCCATGCACAGCTTCTGGTGTCCAACCTCTGCTCCCACCATGGGGCTTTGTTTGTGTCGGGCTGGCTGCCCCAGCCCCAGCCCCAGCGCGGGCCACGGTGGGTGCTGGGGGCTGTTGGCAGGGCCAGGAGCAGACTCCCAGTTCAAAACCAGCCCAGCCCATCCCCCCAGCCCTGCCAAAAAGCAGCTTGGCAGCCGACTGAAGAATTGGTTGCATCCGCCCCAGCAAAGGGGGAAACCTTTGCTTCCCGGCCAGGCTGTGCAATGCACAAATCTGGGAGCATCCCCCTGCGTGTGGACTCATCTGCAAATTCGCTGTGGAGCCTGGCTTTGGAGAAGGTGTCACAATTGAAGTCCATCATCTTCAGCTTGCCAGGTGGAGGAAGAGCTTGTCATCCTTGATGTCACCCTCCATGTCTCCAGCAGCAGCAGCCGCACCTGCCACAGCTTCCCCAGGGGCTCCTTCTTCCCTGGGGCTGGAGCAGGCTGTCAGTGCTCTGCCCAGGGCCCCGGCTGTCGCTGAAGCAGAACAAGCAAAAGCAGCTGGCATGGGGGCCACCAGTGCTGGGAAGAGCAGCTCAGCTCCAGCAGCAGGGCTGCGCGTGCCCAGCTGAGGAGCCCTGCGCAGCGATTCAGGCAGGACAAAATCTCTGCCTTTCTTTGCTGCTTCCTGCCAAGGCGCGTGTGCAGCTGGAACTTACCGGCTCCCTGGGTCAAAGCGTGCACGTGGCTCTCTCCCTTCTCCTATGGCATGTGAATATCCTGCATCCAAGGATCACAGGACAGGTCTTCTAATGAGGGCCTTTCCGAGGAGAGCACGGTTAAACACCGTCGGATGAGATCCTGGCACTCTGCGGAGAGAAAGCAGAAAGCGCCAGTCAGTTGCAGAAGGCTCCTGTCCGCTTTGCCCCACTCTTGCCATGGCCAGGCCGTGCTGCGTGTGCTCAGGGCTGTGCCTAAACTTTGCCATCAATTCTTTCTTTTGGAGAGCAGGAGAGCAGGACATTGCCACCTGCTCAGCAGCTGCCAGTGCGGGATGCTCCTGAGCCCGCTGCTGTCTCCCAGCACTGCTATTCCCCCCGTGCTGCAGAGACGAGGATCCACCTGGAGAGAGCCGTCGTGGGAGCGAGAGCCGGCCCCAGGTGCTGTGCCAGCCCCTCCTGAAAGGGTGCTCCCCGCAGACCATCTGGTGCAGCACGATGCCCAGGGACCAGACGGTCGCTGCCTCGCCGTGGTACCAGCCTAACAGGGTCCATTCCGGGGGGCTGTAGGACGGTGTTCCTATGGAATAGAGGTGGAGTTCTTCAGGGGGACGCTGCCTGCTCCCAGAGCCTCGCCCCAGCATCCCTGGGCATGCGGGGGCCGCAGCAGCGGCACGCGGCGTGACCCGCTGCCCTCTTGCCAGCACCTGGGACTTGCGTACAAACTGGGGGTTGGAAAAGAAGCCGCTGGTGTCGCAAGAGGGCAGCGGAAGCCCTGGCAAGGCCCGAGCATTCCATGCAAAGGAAAAACCCACTTGGTGCTGGGGAAAAACCACGCTTTCATCCTCCCTGCCTGCACTGCCCCAGAAACCATTCTTAAGCCAAGGCAAGCACGGGCAGCAGAGCAGTCCGAGCCCTGTCTCGCCTGCACACCAAACGGGCTGGAGCACAGGTTCTGGGCCCCCCTCTCTGCTACTCCCACCCACGGGTGTTTCTGTGACGCTGGCTGCCCCAGCCCCAGCGCCAGTCCTGGGCAGAGTGGCTGGCGAAAGGCTGCCAGCAAGGCTGGAAAATAGCCCTTCAGCCAGCGCCGCTCAAAAGCAGCTCAGCTGAAGACTCCGGCTGCCATGACTGGCAGCAAAAGGGAGAATCCCCCCTGCCACAGCTGGCTTTGGGCTGTGAGATGTTGGGCCGTGAGATGTTGGGCTGTGAGATGCCGCTACCAGGAGCCTCCCCCTGCGTGGGCTCACCTGCAAAGCTGGTGTAGGCTGCGGCTTGCAGGTAGGTGCCACAGCCAAAGTCGATGAGTTTGGCCTGCCCGGTTGCCAGGTCAACCAGGATGTTCTCCGGTTTGATGTCCCGGTGCAGGACCCCGCAGCTGGTGCAGTGCCGCACGGCCTCCAGCACCTGGCGGAACAGGTGCCGCGCCACCTCCTCACACAGGAAGCCCCGTGCCCAAATGAAGTGAAGGAGGTCCTGAGACCGCTCCGGGCGCTCCAGCACCATCACCACGTTGTTGGGGAGCTCCAGCCACTCGTGGAGCTGGACGATGCCAGGGAAGCCAGCGGACACCTTGTCCAGCAGCACGATCTCCAGTGGTGCTCGGGTGCCGTCGGGCTGTGGGAGGAGCACGGTGCTGTCAGCGGAGCTGATGCCGTGCCGGGGCTCGGGAAGCCCTCAGCCAGCCGGGGACGCTCTGCGCGCTCCGCTGGCCCCACGGCCGCTCTCCCTCGAAGTGTTCTGGCGGCTTCCACCCTGCCGGGCCTCGGCTCATCCCCGCCCGTCGCGCCCCGGTCTCTCCCGCTGCCCCTCGCTCACTCACCAGCTCGCCCCAATGGCCGATGCGGTTCCGCGGCACCCGTTTGATGGCCACCTGCAAGGCAAGGGGAGCAGCGGGCTGAGCTCGCCGCCCGCCGTGCCCAGCCCCATGCTCCTTCTCCTCCTCCTTTGCCCCCCGCCTCCTGCGCCCGCCGCCGGCCCCGCCACTCACCGGGGCGCCGTCCGAGAGCCGCGTGGCCGCGAAGACGCTGCCGAAGCCGCCGCGCCCCAGCAGCGAACCCAGCCGGTAGCGCTCCTTCAGGCCCTGCTGCGCCTTCCGTGCCCGCGAGACGCGGCCGTCAGCGCTCGGCCCGGGGCCAGGAACGGCCCCCGAGCGCCGCTCAACCGCCCCGGGCCGGCCATCCCCACATGGGGGCTCTTTTGGAGGGGCCACCGGCGGCTCGGGGCCGGCGGCCGCGCTCAAGAGCGGCGGAGCTCGGAGCGGGGAAGACGCTGCGGAGGCGGCGGGAGCGGCCGCGCCGCCTGTGTCCCCGGCGGGCCCCGGGAGGAGCCGAGGCCGGGACCGGGGCCGGGGCCGGGGCCGGGGTAGGGGTCGGGCCAGCCGGAGCCAGGGGCTGGCGATGCTGCCCAGGAGCCAGGCACTGATGCCCGCCCAGCAGCGCCACAGCCAGGACGGCGAGAGCCGGGCGGAGGCGGGACCGCGGCGGGACGCCCGGGGGCGGGGAGGGGGCAGCCCCGCCCGGGGCCGGGGGCGGGCCGGGGGCATGGCCCGGCCGGGCCTGGGGAGAGGGAGGCCGCGGGAGGGGGGGTTGGGGAACGAAAGGGAGAGCGGGAGAGGGTGCGAGACACTGGGAGAGGGAGAGGAGGAGCAGGAGAAGGGACGCAGAGGGTTCGTGGACTCGCTGCTTTTGTGCTGCTGCCGCTGCTGCCGCTGCTGCCGCTGCTGCCGCTGCTGCCGCTGCTGCCGCTGAAGCGCTGGGAGCGTTTGTCCGCGTGTCCGTGTGTCCGGTGCCCGTGTGTCCGTTCCCCCCCGCGCGCCCCACGGCCGAGCCCCGCGCGCCCCGCGCCAGCACGGGCCGCTCCGCTCCGGGGCCGAGGCGGAGTCCCGGAGCATCTCTTCCTCCCGCAGCTACACCAAACCCGCTCGGCCATTGGGAGCAGTTTTGCACACGTTTCCCTTTGAAGGGCTCCTCTCTACCCCCATTTCCAAGGAGTCTCCCTGGGGTTTTGGCACCTGCAGCGACAGGGCAGCGATTGGGCTTCAAAGTGCAAGAAAGACATGGAGGGGCTGGAGCACGTCCAGAGATGGGAATGGAGCTGGGGAAGGCTCTGGAGGACTTCTGAGGGGCAGCTGAGGGATCTGAGGGGGCTGAGCCTGGAGGAAAGGAGGCTCAGGGGGGACCTGGCTCTCTCCAAGTCCCTGACAGGAGGGGGCAGCCAGGAGGGGTGGGGCTCTGCTGCCAAGGGAAAGCACGAGAGGAAATGGGCTCGGGGGAACTCTTGGGGTGGATGATGGGGAAATTCTCATCCTCCGTGTCTCGACAAAGGGGGAGGGGGGCAGGGGTGGGGCACGACCTAGGGACACGGGGGTGGTGACGCTGGGCTGGGGACACGGGAAAGGGCACGGGAAGCCAAAGCCCCGCTGAGCGCTGGCGCTGGGCTGGCACGGGGTGAGCCGGCAGCAGGGCCCCGCAGCCCTGAGGGACTCGCCTTGACGGCTGGGGAGTATTGATCCCGGTCTCTAAAAAATGAGACTCAATAAAATATCATTAAAAGGTGCCTCCTTCTCCTTCTCCTTCTCCTCCTCTCCCATCCTTTCTCCTGCTCCCCCCGGGCCCAGCGCCCACCCTTGGCCCCCCGTTTTCCCAGCGCGGTCGCATCCCGCGGGAGGAGCCGGGATGGAGCCGGGATGGAGCCGGGAGAGGTCGGGCTGGGGCAGGGCTGGGCTCTGGGCCCGGCCTGGGCGCCCCCCACGCGCCCCCTCCTCAAATTCCCCTGGCGGGGGGCGCTGGGAGCGAGGGGGGGCGCAGGCGGGGTCCGGGTGGGGAGCGCTGAGCGCTGCGGGTCTGCCTGGCAACTGGTGAGTCACCAGCGCCGCGCGCTCTGATTGGCTGAAGGTTGTTCAACGCCTTCTCTGATTATCTGATACTCGCGGGGGATTTTGGTTGGTCGTTGGGGGCTGTGGGGCGGCTTAGGGGGGGGTCTCTGCGCCTTTGGGGTTCGCTGGGTGCCGATTTGGGGTTCAGGTGCCTCCCAAGGGCCCCCCGGGGGGGGGGGTGACACAGGGGTGACACACGGGGGTCCCCATTCTCGATCCATCCTGGGGCCGGTTCTGCCCCCTCCACTCTCGGTCCCCCCGCGGGATCCCCCAAAGTCCCTTCCCACTGTTTCCCAATAAACGGGACCGGGGCGAACTGGGAAGCCTTCCTGGAAACACTGGGAGCAGCCGGGCAGGGGCAGAGTGACAGCGGGGCTGGGGGGGACACACGACCCCCAAAATCAGCGCGGGGATGGAGCGGGGGGTCCTGGCCGGGCCCGAGGCCACGGGGAGGGGCTGCGGCCACCGGCGGCTCAGGAGCTCTGTGGGCAGAGCAAAGGGGGTGACACCGGGCTGGGGGGCCCCGGGGGAGCACAGAGCTCCAGGAGAGGGGGGACGCGACCCCCGGGCCCCTCCCATCACCTGCTTGTGCAGGTAGAAGCCGAGCCCCAGCGCCAGGAAGACGAAGGCCAACACGAAGCCCCCGATCCCCGTCAGCATCTTGGGGGGTGGGGGGGCAGCCTTGGGGGGGGAGGGGAACACAGATACAGGAAACGGCGGTGGCTGTCGGGAAGGGACCGGAAAGGACTGGGACAGAATGGGATGAACTGGGAGAGAATGGGACACCAGGATACACTGGGACCAGTGAATCAGGGGGATGGGGAGCAGAAGAATTCGTTTGTCAGGAGCAATGCATCTAGCTTGGTCAGCATAGCAGAGCAGGAAGAAAAGATAGGAGACCGCTGATAAGACCAGCGGGAGTCTCAGACAGACATCCTGCCTCATCCCAAAACTAGCTCAAACCAGTGCCAAAGCTTAAACCCAGGCCAAAGGTATAAAAGAGCATGCGCAGGAGAGAAAGGTGAAAAGTTCAGACGAGGAAGACTCCCCCTGACTTCATCAAAAGACCCTCGGAAGACCCCTACCACAACCACCAAACAACACTGCACAAGCGCTACGCGGATGTAAATGACTTTTGAGTTCACAATAAAACCAAGCGAGGCTGGGCGGGGCTAGGTGATGAATATGTATAAGTTTGTTAGGAAACTTAATGAATATGGAACTTGTAACCCAGTAAATACCGAGCTGAATGCAGCTGTCGGCACGCGTGATTTTGGAGGAGCGATCCCCCGTGCGTCCCAGCGCTGGAATAAAGCATACCCACCTACTTTACTACTTATTTAGTAGTGGAGTTCTGTCCGCTTTTCATTATAACTCAAGCTATATTAGCATCTTGTTACTTTGACCCCAGTTATAATGTTAACTAGTTAATATCTGCATAGAAAGGTTATTCTTAACATGTTTACACATCATTTACAAGCAGCAGTTTTTTCCTCCTAGTTGTAGAAAGAGGAGGGAGTGAGGACATGTAGAGAAAGACAACTTGACGGCACCAAGGTCAGTGGAAAGAAAGAGGGGCAGGAGATGCTCCCAGCGTCGGAGTCGAGATTTTCTCTGCAAGCCGTGCTGAGGACTGGGATAAAACAAACTGTCTCCCTGGGATCCATGAAGTCCACGGGGGGATGCAGAGATCCACTCCCAGCCCGTGGGAAAAGGTGCTCACAGCGGAGCGGCTGGGTGCTACAAAAGCTGTAATCCAGGGGGAGACCTGAACAGGGAGAGAGGGCTCCTGCTTCCAGAGATAGAGAAAGAGGGCCCTTGCTTCCGAACTGAAGCAGCTGATCCTTAAAAGACTACACCCCATGGACTAATGACCACACCTGCAGTTTTGGGAAGACCGTTTTGCCCGTGGGAGGGACTCACGTTACAGCAGGCTGGGAGGGATTGATACTCGTGAAATTAGAAACGCGCTGGAGAAGTGCACAGAGAACTGTCTCCTGTGGGAAGGAGCCCATGGCAGAGCAGAAGAAAGAGACTCCCCTCCCTGAGGGAACTGAAGAAAGATCTCGAGTGATGAACTGGCTTGAACACTCCCAGGCCCTGTCTCCCTGCGCTGTCGGAGGGAAAGAGGGAGGGGATGGAGAGGAAAAAAGGTGTTTGAAAGGCTTATTTTCTTCCTCATTATCCTACTCCGTTAATAATAAATTTACTTTATGCCTTTAAGTTTGAGCCTGTTTTGAACTTAGAATGTTTTTCTCCCAATCCTTATCTCAACTCATGAGCCCTTCGTGATGATTTTCATGGCTACCTGATATTTGAGACAGTGTCAAACCACGACAGTGGCCCTTGTGTTCCATGTGGCCCCTCTCTGTCACAAGTGACCCTTGGTTCCATGAGATTGTCACAATGGTCCCCATGTAGCCCTGAGGCTGCGCTGTCAGCTGTCACTATGGACGCTGGATTCCACAGGAGCTGGCAATGGCCCAGTGGCACCTGCGTCCTCTGAGGCCCCGCCTTGTCAGTGGAGCCGTGTTTCCATGAGATTCCATGTTGGCACAGGGGCCTGCTGAGTTCCATGAGGCTGCGTCGTGTCCCAATGGACAATCTCGCTGCCCTCAGCTCTGCGCTGCCATTGCCAGCCCTGCCCTGACCTCTGCCCAGCCTCACCCTCTGTGCCTTGGACACACACACATGCCCTGAGCTCATCCTCCCTCTGGGTGCTTCTCCTGCCCCAGCGCTGCCCTGGGAGGGTTCATTCCTCACAGGAGCTGCTGTGTTTGTACTGGTGCATTTTATAGCTCTGCTTCTGCCTCTCTGTCACTTGTGTCTCCACAGAGCTCTGCAGGGAGAAGATTCATGGAATGACAGAGGTGGGAAGAGCCCCCTGAGCCCCCTTGGCCAGGCTGTGGCTGGGCTGGAGTTGCCTTTGTCCAGAGCAGCCCCTGGGCTGCTGTGCTTGCCACTTGTGGCTGCAGCGGGCTTGGTCCCAGCCCAAGGCTTTGGCTGTCCCTGAGCAGGGCTGGCCCCGCATGAGGCGTCTCTGCAGCCCCCCCAAACCATGGGCTGGGGGTGGGCAAGTGTTCCCAAGGGCACAGGGAGGGGACAGCTGGGCTGGACTGACCCAAGGGATCTCCCATTCCATGGGACGTCAGGGTCAGCAATGGACTGGGGGAAAGGAAGGGGGCGAGAGGGTGTCTGGATTTTCTATATTGATCCATTTGTCTTCCAAGGCAGCCACTCCATGCACTGAATTCTTGCCTCCCTGTGGTTTCTTTGCTTCTGCATTTGGCCTTTGCTCTTTACTTCCTTTCCCTAACCATTAATCTCTCTTCATGGTGACTCACAGTTTTCTCAGCTTATTTTCTCCCGGTGCCTGGCTGGGGAGGGACAGTGCCAGAGACACTTGGTTGTCACTTGATGGACAGAGAGGTTTTACCACGGTCACCTTGCCCAAGCCTTCTCTTATGGGCACACCCAGAAGCGTCAGGGCTCTGTCGGGTGCCCACCCCTGAGCTGGGCTCATGCCCTGCTCACAGCCCCAGGGCTGCTCAGGGACACGAGTCCTTCCCTGGCACGCTCACAGACAGTTCATTGCAGCACGGGCAGGGGCTCCCTGGGCTCTGCTGCCGCTGCCAGAGCCTGGCAGGGAGCTCAGCCCTGCGGGTGTCACCCTGCCCTGCCCCTGCCCGAGGTGCCCCACGGCCGCAGGGATGGGCACGGGGAGCTCTGTGCACAGGAGCTCATCCCAGCCCCGCATCCAGGGGGTTCCCAGGGGACGGCACTCTCTGGGAACTCCAGGAACAGCTGAAGGTGTTTGTGCTCGCTGGGTTTATGTCCCCCCCCCCCCCCACACAGGGTGTTCAGGGCTGTGTCTTGTCTGTGCACTGCAAACACAGAGCCCTGACCCGGTCCCTGGATGTCCCTCCATGGAGGGAAGAACAACCTCTGTGAGCTGGGCAGAGAGGCCCCTGCTGGCAGCGGCGCTGGCTTTGCCAGGGCACTGCTGGGTGCCCCCACCCTGAGCACTGCCACCCTTTGCTGCTCAGGGCTGGTTTCCTCTCCAGGGTGCTGCGTTGGGCACATCCTGGAGACAAAATTGGGAAGGAGATTGAAGCTTTCAGGCCCTGCACTGGGGAGATGCCCTCGCATGATGGAAATGCTGCTGCAGAGCCCAGCTCTGTCCCAGCAGTGCCCACGGCCTGTCCCTGCCTGCAGTCCCTGGGCAGTCACACAGCAGGACTGGGACCCAGCTGACAGAGCCCTGAGGCCTGAAACCAACACAGGGGCTCTGCAGGGGAGTGTGGAAGGGAAGGAAGAGGAGTTACGGAGGAGAAGTCCTGGGGCTCCCTGGCAGTGCTCTCCTGCTGGGACTCTTTTCTCCCCCAGCTCTGCCCAGAGGCACCGACCCTGCAGCTCCAGAGAAGTCAGGGAGGAAAGATGTCAGGGAAACAAGACAACACAGGCTTCTTTCTTTTGTTCCAGCACACACATACTGTAGTGCAGCTCCCCGTTTCTACAGTCTCTGGGTCACACTGGAAAGGCAAATACCAAATTAAAAATGGAACAGACAAAGATTTTTGTGTGAACAAATTCACAGCAGCGTAACACCTGTGTCAGCAGCAACAAACACAGGACACAGAGTGGGCATTAATGAGTCACATCAGAGCAGCTCTGCAGGAGAATGAGAGTTTATTGCTGCTGAAAACCGGCCGTGATCCTTTTCCTCAGGGCATCCCTGAGCTCCTGCTTCCTCAGGCTGTAGATGAGGGGGTTCAGGGCTGGAGGCAGCACCGAGTACAGAACTGACACTGCCACATCCAGGGATGGGGAGGAGATGGAGGGGGGCTTCAGGTAGGAAAATATAACAGTGCTGAGGAACAGAGAGAGCATGGCCAGGTGAGGGAGGCACGTGGAAAAGGCTTTGTGCCGGCCCTGCTCAGAGGGGATCTTCAGCACGGCCCTGAAGATCTGCACATAGGAGAAAACAATGAACACAAAACAGCCAAATACCAAACAGACACTGACAGCGATGAGCCCAAGTTCCCTGAGGTAGGATTTGGAGCAGGAGAGCTTGAGGATGTGTGGGATTTCCCAGAAGAAGTGGCCCAGGCCATTGCCCTGGCACAGGGGCAGGGGAAATGTATTGGCCATGTGCATGAGAGTGTAGAGAAAGGCACTGGCCCAGGCAGCTGCTGCCATGTGGGCACAAGCTCTGCTGCCCAGGAGGGCCCCGTAGTGCAGGGCTTTGCAGATGGACACGTAGCGGTCGTAGCACATGATGAGGAGGAGGGAATACTCTGCTGAGATGAAGAACAGAAAGAAAAACACCTGAGCAGCACATGCTGAGTAGGAGAGGTGCCTGGTGCCCAGAGGGAATTGTGCATGGCCTTGGGGACAGTGGTGCAGATGGAGCCCAGGTCGCTGAGGGCCAGGCTGAGCAGGAAGAAGAACACGGGGCTGTGCAGGTGCTGGCCGCAGGCTCCGGCACTGATGATGAGGCCGTTGGCCAGGAGGGCAGCCAGGGAGATGCCCAGGAAGAGGCAGAAGTGCAGGAGCTGCAGCTGCCGCGTGTCTGCCAATGCCAGCAGGAGGAAGTGCCTGATGGAGCTGCTGTTGGACATTTCTGCACTCTGGACTGTTGGAAGAAGGCATTGACAAGCTGGGACAGATTCCCCTGAGTCAATCCTATGCTATTTTCTTAGGAATCCCCTCAAAACAACTTCTCCTCCTGTGACAGAACTTGGCTAAGCTTTTTGATTTCTGAGCTCAGGTTTGTGCTGCTGCCTCATCCTCAGCGTTGCTCTCAGCCTGAACACTGGGGGCCCAGAGGGAAAACAGGGCTCCCTGTGCCCCAGTGCAGTCGGACCTGCTGGTCCCCACACAGGTGCCCTTTGCTCATTTCACCTCCCTCTATTTCCTGGTGATTGTACTTAAAATGGGCTTGAAAAATAAAGTGACTTTTTGAAGGCCCCAATTTCAAAACCATTGCTCTAAACCCTTCTTCCTTTCCCTGTGCAGCTGTGGTTGCTCTGGCTCTCTGCTGCCTGCAGTTGTGCCTCCTGGCAGCTGTTTCTCTGGGTCCAAGGCTTGTCCCTGCCAGTGCTGCCAGAGCCCAGCCCAGCCCTGGGGGCTCAGCTCTGCCCTGCAGAGCCCTCCCAGCACAGGGCACTGCCCAGGGGCATCTCCCTGGCAGCAGGGCCTGAAGGGCAGCTCAGACAAAGGGAGATGCTGCAAGCCAAGGTGCTGCTGGTGCTGTCTGCAGGCAGAGGAGTGTGAGGAGGCACTTCCTGAGGGAGATCTGAGGCAGAGCTGCTGATCCCCAGGGCAGCAGTGCAGGAGTCTCAGTGACACAGACAAACCTGAGAGCCCCTTTCCCTTCCCTTGAGGAGAAAGCTGAGAGCAGCTCTGGCCATGCAGCACCACCTCCCCAGCAGGAGGAGTCTGCCCTGAGGGGGGCCGCTCCTTCCACCTCCAACTCCTCCCCACAGCCCATGGGGAGCTCCCAGGCAGGCTGAGAGCTGCCCCTGGCAGGTGGCAGATGCCCTGGCCTGGCAAAGAGCCCTCAGGGCTGCAGGAGCTGCTCTGCAGGACAGCCCTGGGCACCCCTGGCTCCTGCCCACCTTCAGAGCCTGCAGCCGGCCCTGGCAGCAGGAGCCGTCCTGCCCTGTCCCTCTGACAGTGCCCAGGGCAGCCCCGCTCTGCAGCACATCCTCCCCCAAGGCAGGAACGGCAGCAGAGCCATCCTCACAGCCATGGCAGCCGTGTCATGGGCCAGCTCTAGAGGATCCCTGCAGCCAGAGACTCACTGTGTCCCACGCTGTGAAGGTTTCTCCACGAATGAGTTCAGAGCTGTCCTTCCAGCTGCTTTAGCTAGCTCTCTGCTCACTCCTCCCAGGTACCTGCAGGCAGTGCCCTCAGCCCTGCTGGGCAGGCAGAGGAGCTGCTCCTCAGCAGAGCTGCCTCTTTGAAGCTCTCGCTGGTTGCCAGGAGCTTGAGAGTTCCCTCTGTGCCAGGAGCCCGGCCCAGCTCAGCAGCACAGCAGCAGCACAAGGACTTTAATGACCCTCTCAGGCCTTTGGTGTTGTTCACATCAGACTCAGTCCCTCAGAGCGTCTTCAAAAAACTTCTCAAGAACTCAAAGATTCAAAGTCCAAAGTTTCTTGAACTTTTAATGGGTCCCATCAGGACACGACTCACGTGAAAGTGTCCCCAGGTTCCAGTGAGAGCAGAACTCTGGAGGCAGCGATGGCAGGTGGGGACAAGCAAGGGAAAGGTGTCTCTGGTGCTGAGCAAACCTGGCTGTGTTCCCTGAGTGCAAAGGGCCAAGGCCTGAGCCCCAGCCCCTGGCAAGGCAGATCCTGTCCCTCCCTCAGTGCTCAGGGCTCTTGCCGGGGCACTGGGAAGTGGGGATGGGCAGTGCCCAGGGCAGCACCATGGGGCGGCCCCTGCCAGGCTGCTGGGCAGGGACAAGGAGGCACTGAGGCCCCAGGGCTGCAAGGGTCACTTGTCTCCTGCTGGCCTCAGGGCCAGGGCCAGCAGCCGTGGCCAAAGGGCTGCACAAGTTGGCTCTGTCAGGGCCTTGCAGCTGCTGCCCATCCCTCTGCCCTCTGCAGCCCAGGCTGTGCCACGCTGTCCCTGCCCTGCGCCTCTGTCCCTGCAGGCTGTCCTCATCCCCCCGGCTGCCCCACCTGGCTGGCCCCTTCCTTTGCCGGCAGCTCTGCGTCCTGCCTGCCTCTACCTGGGCACACAAAGCCTTGGGCTGCTCCAGGCTCCTTCTGGGGGACGTGTTGCACCCCAGCCCTGCCTGGGAGGGAAATTCCTTTCTCCTGGTGTCCACTCTGGACCTCCCCAGCTGCCCTGTCACAAAGGCCCCTCGGTTCTTTGGGGCCCAGCAGTGCCACAGTGGCCCCTTGGCTCCATGGAACGCCACAGGGTCACAATGGTTCCCTTGGTGCCACCAGCCCTGCAGGGTCACAACGGCCCCTGGGTTCCACGAGGCCACGCGGGGTCACAGTGGTCTCCAGAGGAAGGGCAGCACCGAGCCCCAGGGTTTCAGGGGCAGATGAGACACAGCCACCAGAGGCCAAGGCCAGCCACATCTGTCTGTCCTGGCAGGTTTGTCTGGGAGCAGCCCTTGGATATTGGGAATTTGGGAGGTGGAATCCCAATTTTGGCCATGGGCACCTTGTTGAGAAGGATGGGTTTATTCCACATGAAAGTAAAGCACAAAGTCCAAGAGTTTAGGAAGAAGATGAGAGGTGGCCACCATGGGTGAGGGCAGCCAGACCTGTCTCTCATGGCAGCTTTTGTCTGGGAGCAATCCTTGGATAGACAGAATTTGGGAGGTAGAATTTCAGTTTTGGCCATGGGAGCCTGGATGAGAAGGACGGTTCTTTTCCTTAGGAAGGAAAGCACGAAGCCCCAGGAGCCCCAGGGCTCCTGAGCCAGCCCCTGCTGCCCCGGGAGGGAATTTGGGGAGGGGGCAGAGGGGGTGCGCAGCCCCTGCCGGGGGATGACCCCGGCCCAGCGCCCTTCGTTCAGCACCGAGCTGGGCGTGGGGCCGCAGGAGGAAGAGGCCGATGGGAAGCAGATCCTGCAGGGGAGACAGGGCTTGGGCTCAGGGCAAGGTTCTGCCCTGCACACCTGGCTCAGGTGTGAGCCTGCCCCAGGAAGGGAGCGGGACATTCCCATCCCCACGGATCAGGGCTGGGAGCAGCACTGGGACCAGGGACATGGAAATACTGGGAGCCACTGGGACCGCACTGAGGGGTGAATTATCCCCCCCAGCACCTTTCCAGGCCGCCCTGTGACCTGAGAAATGCTCGCTGGGCCTCAGCCTTGGCCAAGAGCCCCCGGGCTCAGCTGCTCTGAGCTCAGGCGCTGCCGGCTCCCGCAGCCCGCCCAGGGCCGCCCTGCCCGTGCCGGGGCTGTGCTGGAATTCTCTGCTGCTGCTGGGCCACTCGGGGGGTCTGGCCCAGCAGGAAAGGTGACCTTGAGCCAGGAGCTTTCCTTGGCCGCAGCAAAGCCTCAGCATGGAAAGACCTTCCCAGCGCTGTGCCCTGGGCCGGGAGGGATTGTGCCACCAGAGCTGTCCCTCCATTTCTTCTGCCAGGCAGCTCTAGGACATGGAAAGTGGAGAAGCCAGAGCTGCTTCTCAGCTTTTCACAGTCCTCCAGAGGAATCCTGTGTGGGAAGCAGCCTGGGAACAGGGTTGAGGTGCCAGGGCAGGGGAATTCAGAGCCCTTTCCTCCCCCGTGGGCTGAGGCTCTGGCCCTTGCCCTTTGCAATGGCCCTGCAGCTGCCAGAGGGGCCTTTTTGGCTCAGCTGAGAGCAGTCCTGCTGCAAGGCTGTCCTCGAGCTGCTTGGGCTGCACATGTGCCCAGGGAATGCTCATTGCTTGCAGTCTCAGGTGCTGTGCGTGTGCAGGTGTAACTACTGCAGGAGGGAACAGCTCTGCTGGGGGGAGTTCTCTTTTTCTTGGTGGTTTTTCTGTTGAATGAACGTTCCCTGCCAGCTCTTCCCTGCAGAGCTCTGTAGCTGTATGTGCCACTTGTCTGTGGCACTGTGGCTCAGGAGGTGGCCAAGGGGAGCTTGGCCGAGGTGTGGGCAGAGGAATGGCCATCAGGCCAGGCTGGGGGGTCAGCGGCCGGTCAGTTGCGTTGGGTGGCCGCGGCTCTGGACGCTTGTGTGGGAGCGTGTGCAGGGCTGGAAGGCTGGGGCTGCCGCCGCTGTGTCGCAGAGCCGGGAAGGCCGGGGCTGGCCCGGCCCTGGCCCGGCCCCGCCAGTTCTGCCAGCTGCCGGCGGGGACACAAAGGGCAGCTCCGAGCTGCGGCCGCTGCGCTGCGGCCGCACAAACGCAGCGCCCGCAGAGCTCCAGGGCAAGGTGCTGGCCCTGGCTCGGGGCTGGGCCGGGGCCAGCGGCAGAAAATCAACTTGCAGCTCGGGCCCCGCAGCAGGGAGGAGCAGCAATTGCTGGGGGAGAGAGACTCTTGCCAAGGGCCTGCGGGGCCGGGCCCCAGGGAACGGCTTCCCGCTGCCCGAGGGCAGGCTGAGATGGGATGTGGGGCAGCAATGGTTCCCTGGCAGGGCGCTCAGGGCCTGGCACAGGCTGGCCCGAGAAGCTGCGGCTGCCCCCGCATCCCTGCAAGTGTCCCAGGCCGGCTCGGCCATTGGGGCTTCCTGCCCAGGAGGGCTGGGCTGGGCTGGGGCTGCTGAGGGCGGGATGGGCTCTGGCTGAGCCAGCTGAAGGCTGCGCATGATGAGGCCGGGGGGACCCCGTTGCTGAGTGGGTTCTGGGGTATCCCACATTCCTGAAGGGATTTTAGGGTATGTCCCATTCCTGAGGCATTTTTGGGGTGCCCCCCAATGCTTAGGGAGGGGTTCTGAGAGGGGGGCTCTGGTGCTTGGAAGGGGGACCTATTGTCAGGGAGCCGGGGAGCCCATTTTGGGAAGGATGCTGCTGTTTCTGGTAATGTTGAGAGGTTCTGAATGGGCTGTGGGGCCCTGGCTCTCATTTTGGGACTTGAGGTGAGCCCATGGGCACAGCAAGGGCTGAGGAGAGGTTCCAAGCTCCCATTTGGGATGGAGGGATTGAGCGGGTGCCTCCAATAAACTCAATCCCAGCCCCAATGTGTCGATGGCAGCCCCAAATGGCTCGATCCGTCAGCCCCAAGGCCTGGCTGTGGGGAGTCAGGAGCCACAGAAGGGGAATTGGTGTCCAGGAGGGATGGGATGGGATGGGATGGGATGGGATGGGATGGGATGGGATGGGATGGGATGGGATGGGATGGGATGGGATGGGATGGGATGGGATGGGATGGGGGTTGCATCATGGGGGTGGGATGAAGTTTGGGATTGATGGGGTGGTTTGAACACTTGGAGTGGGGCACTCCAGGGAGGAAAACCAGGAGCTGCTTTTGGGGAGGCACCTGCTGCTTTTTGACAATTTTAGGGCCTCTAAGTGGCTTCTGGGAGGTTGCAGTGAATTTGGGGAAAGTGCCATAAACCCCCCGCAATTTGGGGGGCTGAGGTGAAATCCCCACATTTTGGGAGGGTGAGAGGACCCTAATTGGGAGGGGATCCTGCTGCTTTGCACCCCTTCAATGGGGTGAGAAGTGGCTTGTGAGGGACGGAAGGAAGGAAGGAAGGAAGGAAGGAAGGAAGGAAGGAAGGAAGGAAGGAAGGAAGGAAGGAAGGAAGGAAGGAAGGAAGGAAGGAAGGAAGGAAGGAAGGAAGGAAGGAAGGAAGGAAGGAAGGAAGGAAAACAATGCAAGTACTGAATGAAACAAAAAAAAGATAAATAACTGAGTTCTCTTTTAAAAAATATCAATTCCCTCTGAATCCAAAGTTGCAGAAGACTTTTCTTTCCACATTTGGGTTTTGTTTTTATCTCTCATACTTTTTCTGGTTCTTTTCTTTTTTCTCTTGTTTTTAATAGATAAGACCTGCTAGGAAAGGAATGCAGAGCAAAATGAGACCCATTTCTGGCAGGCAATGAAAGTGTCGGCTCCTGGTCTGGTTGCTTTTGTGTGGATCCCTCATCTCTGTGGCACGGGGGGAATAGCAGTGCTGGGAGCCAGCAGCGGGCTCAGGAGCATCCCGCTCTGTCAGCTCTGAGCAGGTGGCACATGTCCTGCTCTCCTGCTGCCCTCCAAAGCACAGAATCCATGGGCAAGTTTAGGCCCAGCTCTGGGCACAGCCAGCATGGCCTGGGCACGGGAACGGGGGCCAAAGCGGGCGGGATCCTTCTGCAGCTGCCTGGTGGTTTCTGGTTTCTGTGCCCAGAGTGCCAGGATGTTCTTAAGAGGTGCTTGTCCATGCAGCCCTTGGACAGGCCGTCCTTGGAAGAGCTCTTCAGTGCTCCTTGGCTGCAGGGTGTTCATGTGCCCTAGAGGATGGCAGGGACCCACGGGCACAGTGTGATCCAGGGGCCTGGCAGGTAACAGCCCCACACAGCTCTTGGCAATCAGTGGCAAAGCAAAGCAGACTATTTTGTCCTGTCTGTAGCTCTGAGCAGGGAGCATCAGAAGGGAACACGCAGCTCTTGGGCTGCAGCTGAGCTGGAGGCCTGCTCTGGCAAGCACTGGTGGCCACCATCCCCCCTGGTTTTGTTTGTCTGGTTCATTGATGGCTGGGGCCCTGGGCAGAACCCTGAGAGCCTGGTGTGGCCCCAGGGAAGGAGAAGGAGCCCCTGGAGAAGCTGTACCAGGTGGGGCTGCTGCTGCTGGAGCCACCAAGGACGAGCTCAAGGACGACAACCTCTTCCTGGAGCTGGCCAGTGGCAGCTGAAGATGATGGACTTTGATTCTGGCACCTTCTCCAAAGACACGCTCCACGGCCAGTGTGCAGGTGAGTCCAGAGCCAGGGGGATGCTCCCAGAGCTGGGCATGGCACGGCCTGGCCGGGCACCAAAGGTTCCCCCTTTGCTGGGGCGGCTGCAGGGAATTCTTCAGTGGCTGCCAAACTGCTTTTGGGCTCTGGGCAGCTGCTGAGGAGGTGGCTGTGCCATGGCTGGCTGCAGGCTGGGCACATGTCCTGCCCTCCTGCTCTGCTCCCAAAGGCAGCAATGCTGGGCAGCTTTGGGCCCTGCTCTGAGCACAGCCAGCACGGCCTGGGCACTGCGGGCGGCTGGGACAAGGCCGTGAAATCCAACATCTGGCCTTGTTTGGGGCTGTATGGTCAAAGTCAGCTCCCTTGGCTCCTCCTTGAGCCCTGGCCAGGCTTAGGAGGAAGCCAAGAGGAGGATGAAAGCAGATGTTCCTGCACTAGAAGTGCTGTCAGTTTGTTTCTCCAGCACTGTCAAAGCTGGGCCCTCTCCCAGCGGGGTTGGAGCCTCAGCTGTGGCTGGAGGCAGCTGCAGGAATTCCCAGTGTCCGGGAGTGGCTCTCCAGTCCTTGGCTGGGACAGCTTCCCCCAGCTGATGGGTGGCTCTGGGTGATGGTAAAGTCTGAGGGTCACTGGGGCTGGATCTTGGTTAATCACTGCAGGCAATCTTTGGCACTGATGACTGGGGGCATTGCTGAGCTGTTCCTGCTGTGATTCTTTGCTAATGATTATGTGCTTTGCTGAGCTTATGCTTTTGTAATTCTTTGCAGATTTGCATTTTATAAATTGCACAATCCCTTCAGTAGGGTCTGTGTCTTTGGTGCTGACCCTGCCCACCAGCAAAACAGGGCCCCATCCTGCCTGAGTGTTACCTGGGAAGACAAAAACCCTCACTCCAAATGTCCCCCCCTTCCTCCTTGTTCCCCCCACTTTATACACTGGCCATGATGTCCTGTGGTCTGGGATATCCCTGGGGTCAGTTGGGGTCACCTGTCCTGGCTGTGACCCCTGCCAAGCTCCCCCTCACCCCCAGCCCCTCCCCAGCGTGGCCGGACGAGGGGCAGGAAAGGCCTTGGCTCTGTGCAAGCTCAGCAAGAACAAAACCATCTCCGTGTGAGCAACGCTGTGCTCAGCACAGAGCCAAACACAGCCCCAGAGAAAGGCCTGGCAAGGAAATTCCCTCTGCCCCAGCCCACAGCAGCACCCCATGGCCATCCACCATCACCACGGCTCCACGGGTTCCTTTCCTTGGCCCCGGCCCTGGCCACGGGACCTTGGGCTGGTGGCCATGGCAGCCGACTGTGGCCCAGGGCTCAGTGCCCGTGTCCATGGCAGCAGTGCCCAGCCACGGGCCCTGAGTGCAGGTGACCGTGCCAATCCCCATGGCAGCGGGGCCAAGCGTTGGTGTCCATGGCACCAAAGTGAGGAACGGGTCCCTGTGGCCGCTGCCGTGGCATCAGCGAGTGTCAGTGCAATTGTAGCTGGCACCAGCCCCGGCACCGCTCTGTCCTGAGGGCTGCCATGGCAGCCGAGGGCAGCCACAGGTCTGCGGGCAAGTGGCCACGGACCCTGAGTGCAGCAATGGGTCCTGGGGGGGTTTCCAAGGGAACTGGAACTGATGAGGGTTGCCATGGCATCCAACCCCCTGGGATGTCACACAGCCACCCTGGGATGTCCCACAGCCAACCTGGGATGTCAAAACTCATTCTGTGATGTCACATAGCCACCCTGTGATGTCATAGACACCCTGTGATGTCATAGACACTCTGTGATGTCATGCCACCCATCTGTGATGTCACAGTCCTCTCTGTGATATCACTGTGATAGCTCTGTGATGTCACAGCAGACTCTATGATGTCATACAGCTCCCCTGTGATGTCACACAACCACTCTGTGATGTCACACAAGCACCCTGTGATGTCACAGTCCTATCTGTGATGTCACAACTCTGCACTGTGATGTCACACCAGCACCCTGTGATGTCACAGCCATCTCTGTGATGTCATAGTCTGCCCTGTGATGTCAGAGCCCAATCTGTGATGTCACAGCCAACTCTATGATGTCACAGCACCACTCTCTGATGTCACAGAGCTGCTCCATGATGTCGCCGTAGACTCTATGATGTCATACAGCCACCCTGTGATGTCACACAGCCCCTTTCTGACATCACAGCTGCTCTGTGGCTCTGTGACACAGGCACAGAGGTGTTACCAAAACTTCAGGGAAACAAAACCTCCTCAGCATCAGCGCAGCACGAAGCAGCAGCATTCTTTATTGGGCCGGATGCACGAGGGGAGAGCCCCTCCCAAAGTCATGTGTGCCGAGGTCAGGAATGTTCCTGTTTGCAGACTGTGTTTCACAGACTCATTCCCAGACTGTCCCACAATAAACACACACACGACAATCATTTCCCCAAAATCATTGCATATTTCCCCCACCCCTTTGCACATCCGTTCTTCTGCCCTGGGGCTCTCTTTGGGGGTCCCTGGTGGTCGGTGACCCCAAAGCCAGCCCTGACTGCCCAGTGAACTGGTGAAAGTTGGCACACCTGGGCTGGTTGCTGCCTACAGAATCAGCCTTGTGCGGTTCCATGGCCAGTGGCTTTTGGAGAAGAAGCATTGTATGAACCCACCAGGTGCAAACGGTTTTTCATCTGGTAAATTTCCCCCCTTGGAGGGTTGGGAAGCTTCTCTTCCCTTCAAGCCTTCGTAAGCCTCACTCTGCTCCTTTACTCACATCCCACGAGTTCCTCAGCTGCTTTCACAACCATGTTCTTTACACAGCTCAAAGCAAGTGTCACAAGCACAAGTATTGCTGGGATCCCAGTTAGACTTTGCAAAAGTCAGGCCAACCATCAGTCAGAGAAAATCCAAGTCCTTGAAATATTTTATCCAGTTACTGTCTAATCCTCCCCTTAATTCCCTGCTGGATGCAGCAACTGATTTTATCCTCTCTACCCGATCATCCAATCCAGCATCACATTTGGAATGTGCACACAACAAGTGTTGCTGTTTCAGTTCAAGAATCCACATACTCCCTGTCCATGTAACAGCAATAGGGCTAAAGCCAATCTGCTCTGTAAAGTCATTTTAGCTGTGGCTGGCAATTGTTCCTTTATTTCAGCAAGCCCCAAAGGAGCTGCATTCACTCAGGTTTCCATCTGCAGAGCCCAATGGTGTGTGGCTGCTCTGTTCCTAAAGGCAGATCTTTGCGGAGCAGAGATGAATTCTAAAATCCATCCCGCTGTAGTTCCCGCACTGGGATGTTTCCAAGTTCCATCCCCTTTAACCTTTCCCCACAGTTGGGTTCCCGGTGGTGACTCCTTGCACGAGGGACGGAACGTTAATACCCCCAGTGTCCATGGTGCTCCTGATTCTCCCAGGGCCAAACGTGTGCTCCAAATTCCATCACTTCCCACCCATCCTGGGGCTCCTAAGGATCTGACCGCATCCTGCTGACACTCTGTGCCTCTCCAAGGCTTGCTGTTTGTTGGCTGAGCCCAGGTGTCACTGAGAAAGGCAGAATCATTTCTACAAACACAGCCTAGCCTCAGAGCCTGGGCCACAGCCAGGAGCTGCTGCACCTCAGGATTCCAAACAGCTCAAGTGTCTGTCCCAGGGCAATCCCACTTTTCCTTTGTCCTGGGATCCTTTGGCCTTGACCTTGTTAAATCAGGATATTTTATACCCACCTGTAAGGGGTCCCGTGGAAGGCCTGGGCTCCCTTCCCAGCCCAGACACCCCTGAACTGGCTGGAAACATTCCCATTGTCCTGTCTGAGGGTGATTCCATACTGCTGGAATTTGGCAGCTCCAGGGGCTATCAGTGCAATCTGTCAGCTGATCAATATTTCCTGAGGTAATTTCCAGATCCAGTTTGGAAATGTTACAATTCTCAGCAGTATCGTTCTTATGTGTCCATGGTAAGGAATATTCTCCTTCCATCCCTGTCCAGGTGCCCTGGGTGCTATTTCCTTCCACAAGTGTTCCCAGATTTTTGTCAAATTGCTGACTGAAGCTCCCCACGGAACTGGATTTTCTGCACAGGTTGGTGTTGGCAAACAAGCTGTTACAGGGGTCACATTCTGTCATCTGCCAACATCTTGCACTGACTTTGAAAACCGCATTTCCCTTCCCAGAAGTCAGGAACATAGTTTCTATTTTTATTATAGTTACACAATAATTGATCATCTAGATCCAATAAAGAGTATCCCCTTAGAAAATCCTATTCAATACCTAAAACAATAGGATTGATGTAAAACCCCAAACTCCATGGTGTCAGACAGTCTTGTTTCTGCTGTGTTTAATGTGTGCTTGCTGGTTTTACCCGCATGTGATGAACCCTGAGTTTGATTCCTTCTACCTTGAGTGCAGGGTAGGTTACCAGGAGGACTTGAGATGGTCCCTTCCACTTTGGCTGGATTGTTCCAAAATTCCAGGTTCTGATGTACACCGCATCTCCTGGTTGGAAAGGATGTACAGGCGAGTCCAGCCCCAATGATCTGTTGAGAACCATGCACCTTTTAAGGCTTACAAGAGTTAGTCCCAGTGCTATTAAATATTCATTGCAGCAAAACTTCTGAGACTTCCCTTGTCTTGTTGGTGCCACATGGGAAAGCTTCTGGCCATCCAGAAAAAGGATCCACCAATACCAAAATGTGCCAGTCCCCCTTCTGTCTGGGCAGTTCTGCAAAATCAGTTGGCCAAAATCACCTGGTGATTCCCATGTAACGAGCCCTGGAGGCAGCCTTCTTCCTTCAAAACCAATCCCATCTTTCTCAACAACTGATCTATTATTTTTTGCCATTTTTGTGCTTACTAGATGCCTTTGTAAACTGGCCACCATATTCTCCATTTCCTAATGTGTTTCCTGATGTTTTAGTTCCATTATACATTAATTGTGGAGCTCCAATTACCTGCCCACACGGGGTTACCAATCACCTGCTGGGATTTTCCGTAGCTGCTGCTGATGGGGCTGACTGCCTGTCCTGATCACTGGAATCTGGCTTTTGTTGCAGAACATTCAAGTTTTTGCTAGGTATTAGTGCAAGGAGAGCTTTTTCAGCACCCTCTTGAGCTGTTTGGTCAGCCAATGGAGTCCCTGGATTAACTGGGGAGTCTCCAAACCCATGGGCTTTACAAGGGCGTCAGGGCCACTTCTTTTGGTTTTGGCACACTCTGCAGTAGGTGACTGATTTCTTTTTGTACTCACTGGAGACCTCTGTGCCCTTTCCTTCCATGTGGCTCCCTGGGCGTCTATTATTCCAAACCCAGAGTTCAAATCAGTCCATATGTTCACCTTTTTTCCTTCAGTGATTTCTAGGAAAGGTCATTCATTCTGCTTTTTGTGCTGATGTGTTCAAAGCTAAAGCCTGGGCTTCTATGACCTGGGTTGAGGTTCCCACTGCACACCCAGCTGCCCGTTTTCCATCCGTACCATGCTGCTCCCACCAGGGTGCAGGTCCAGTGCTGGCTCCTGGATGGGATTGCTCTCGAGGTCCCAGAGTCTGCCAGAACACACTTGTTCCATGGATCCCAGGCAGCCATAGCACAAAGATTCCAACCCTTCTCTTAGAAGGGACTCGAACACTTCCCTGTTCCAACCTTGGGTACCTTGAACCAAACCCTGCAAAGCTTTTGCTGCACCTTACAGGCAGGTCAACAGTTTACACTGGGAAAGGAAAAGGTGCCTTTATCTTACCAGGGGTCTTTCTCTGATTTCCTTTGGAGCAGGGATCAAGGGTTCTTCCCAGAATCCTTCAGTGCTGCCTGCAGGTCCTGCCATCCCTCAGATCTGTTGAAATTCAAGAGGATGAGGCCACGGGGTGTCCCAATGGTGCCTTGGTTCCATGGGCCCCACAGTGTAACCATGGTGTCCTTGGTTCTGCAGTGTCACAATGGACCCTTCATTCCATGAGGCCCCACAGTGTGGCAATGGTCCCTTGAGTCCATGAGGCCCCACAAGGTCACAATGGTCCCTTGGTTCCATGGCCCCGCACTCTCACAATGCTCTCCTTGGCTGCACAAGGTCCCGTAGTGGCACAAGGGTCTCCTTGGTGCAGAGACCAGGGCAGAAGGGTTCCACAAGGCCCCAGAGTGTCACAAGGATCTCCTTGGATCTACAGTGTCAGAACTGACCCTTGGTTACACGAGATCCTCCTGTGTCCCAAGGGCTCGTTGGTTCCACAGGGCCTGATTCTCTAACACTTCAGAGATGGTGTAGGACAGTTTCTATTTTCCCGCAGTTTGGTGACGAAAGGAGCACGCTGGGCAGAGCACGGAGATGCTGCTGCTGCTCAGGGGAAAGGGTCCAACAAGGCTGAGGGGCTGGGAGGCTGCTGGAAGGGCCGTGCCCCACATGGTACAGCTTTCCTGGGAGGCAGGGAACAGCAGGAGAGACACGCACTGCCCCACAGAGCAGCTGGGCAGGGGGACACTGGGCATGAGGAGGAGGAAATGTCCCTCCCAGGGCAGCGTGGGGGCAGAAGCACCCAGAGGGAGGATGAGCTCAGGGCATGTGTGTGTGCCCAAGGCACAGAGGGTGAGGCTGGGCACAGCTCAGGCCAGGGCTGGAGGTGGCAGGGCAGAGCTGGTGGTGGGGCAGTGAGATGGGAGTGTGCAGCCTGCAGGGACACAGCAGCAGCGGTGGGACAGCGCAGGACAAGCTGTGCTGGACATGGCCAAGGGCCCTGGCAGGGCTGGCAGTGTCCAGGAGAAGCCAAGACTTGGTGCCCAGGGTCATGGCAGCGTATCTTCCACCAAGGGCTTAGAGGACACACCTTGTCCTCAGGCCCTGGGGCCTCCTGGGAATAGCCCCGGAAAGTCTGGGCACTGTCAGCCCCCTGTCCTGCCCTCAGCATTCCCCCACATCCCAGCAGCCTCATTTGGGAATGGCTCTGCTCCAGGATGGCATGCTGCAGAGAATGCAGGTAGATTTTGTGCTCACTCCTGGCATGCAGCTGGACAATAAAGCCTGATCCAGCCCCCCCTCAGCCCATGTCTGGCTCTGGCATTGGGGCGGGGCAACTTTGGGAGCAGCCCCAGCCCTGCTCCTGCTCCCGGCTGGGCACCCAGCTGCTGGGACACAGGTGTGTCCTGATGCCACCGTCTACTCCTTTGAGAAGGGGAGGACAGAGTGCATCAGGGAGTTTGGTGTGGCTTACATGCGGCAAGGAGAAGGTGCAGCCCCAAACTGGCTTTCACTTCTAGAACCTTTTGCTATTGCGGGAGCAGCTGCTGGAGCTTTTCAACCGAGCTGCAAGAGTGAAAAGTGTGATGGCATGTCTATCTGAGAAGGAAGGTTCGGTGCCGCAGCCTGTTGTGCACAATTTATATGCTGATAAGAGAAGGGGGTGCTTTTGGAACGTTTTCCTTCCTGACACTTCTGTCTCTGTGAGCTTTAGCTGCTTGGACTCAGGGATACCGAAGGTATGTGAAAGTGACTGGGATGCGAGAATCATGTTGCACAGGGAACAGGGAAGGTCAGCAAATGTTTCCTGTCCTGGCACATCTCTCAGTCTGAACTGCAGCTGCAGATGCTTCACTTCCGCCAAGGACTCTGCCACCTTGAGAGAAGGATGTGCTCTATGGAGTTGAGAAAGAAAGTGCGTCTCACTAGCTTCTTTCCTCTACTTCATAGACAGCAAAGGGGCTATGAAAGGCAGCACTGGCTTTTTGTTCTAGGACTTCTTCTTTACAAGCAGCTGCTGGATGTTTGGAAGGGGGTTTGGGATATGCAAAAATGAGAGGCTAAGATGGTAAGAGGGTAAGATGGAAGTCATCTGGCAAAAGCAGAGCTCACAAAAGGGCCAGCTGAGAAAGCTCTTGCTGCCTACAACTTCAACTGCACCCCTCAAAGCAGCAGCACACACGCTGCTCTCGGCACTTTCCTTCTCAGCTCTACGCACCATCCTAAGCCTTGCCTCTCCCACACTCAGGATCCAAAGACAACGGCACCAGGGACTGCTCACACACTAAAGGCACCAGGACAAAAGGCTCACCAGCTTGGCCTTTGCATTCCCGCTGACAGCTCCACAGCTTGAACCCAGAGAACTGCCTGCTGCCAACAGCCTTTCCAATCACTCTGAGCACCTCATGACAAGGAGCTGCAGCGTGTGGGGAATGAATCTCCAGCAGCCTCCTGCCCCAGGCTGTCCCCCGGGAGCAGCCCTGCTCCAGGCCGTGACTGCCACCTGCACAGCCAAAGGACCCAGAGCCGGTGTTACACACCACGGCTGTGCCTGGCACAGAGACACCAGTGGCCACAAAAGTGGCCATGGCACTGTCCACACACAGTCCCTGCTGCTGCTCCCCCAGCCGCTGGCACCAACTCCCAGCCACCCACTCCTAAAGCCACGGGGCCCACTGGGACACTGCGGGGGCTCGTGGAAGCCAGCGGCCATTGTGACACAGCGGGGCTGCACAGAGCCCACGGTGCTTTGTGACCCGTGGCTCCCAGGAGAGCCTTTGTGATGCTGGGGAACTACAAGGAAGCCTGGCTCCTCTGTGACACCACCACAGAAGCTCAGGGGAGCCCTGGAGACCGTGCTGATGCTATTGAACCTGATGCAACCCTGCCTCCTCTGTGACAACACAGAAGCTCTTGGAGCCCTGGAGACCGTGCTGATGCTATGGAACCTGATGCAACCCTGCCTCCTCTGTGACACCACAGAACCTCTGGGAGCCCTGGAGACCGTGCTGATGCTATGGAACCTGATGCAACCCTGCCTCCACTGTGACACCACAGAAGCTCAGGGAGCCCTGGAGACTGTGGTGATGCTATGGAACCTGATGCAACCCTGCCTCCACTGTGACACCACAGAACCTCTGGGAGCCCTGGAGACCGTGCTGATGCTATGGAACCTGATGCAACCCTGCCTCCACTGTGACACCACAGAAGCTCGGGGAGCTCTGCAGACCGTGGGGATGCTGGCGAAGCTGATGGAACCCTGGGCACCACAGTGACGCTATGGAACCTGGTGGAACCGAGGGGCCACAGTGACACTGTGGGGCCTTTTGGAAGCAACAGGACCCTGGTGGGAAGCCACGGGATGATTAATCCTGCACGAACCTGCTCCAGGTGGGCTCCTCTCTCCCGGCTTCCACAGGTGCTGCTAGGATCCCACTCCGGCACTGGCTTGGCACGGGCTCACGGCTTCCTTTGGCAATGGCTCTGCTCCAGGATGGCATGCTGCAGAGAATGCAGGTAGATTTTGTGCTCACTCCTGGCATGCAGCTGGACAATAAAGCCTGATCCAGCCCCCCCTCAGCATATGTCCGGCTCTGGCATTGGGGCGGGGCAACTTTGGGAGCAGCCCCAGCCCTGCTCCTGCTCCCGGCTGGGCACCCAGCTGCTGGGACACAGGTGTGTCCTGATGCCACCGTCTACTCCTTTGAGAAGGGGAGGACAGAGTGCATCAGGGAGTTTGGTGTGGCTTACATGCGGCAAGGAGAAGGTGCAGCCCCAAACTGGCTTTCACTTCTAGAACCTTTTGCTATTGCAGGAGCAGCTGCTGGAGCTTTTCAACCGAGCTGCAAGAGTGAAAAGTGTGATGGCATGTCTATCTGAGAAGGAAGGTTCGGTGCTGCAGCCTGTTGTGCACAATTTATATGCTGATAAGAGAAGGGGGTGCTTTTGGAACGTTTTCCTTCCTGACACTTCTGTCTCTGTGAGCTTTAGCTGCTTGGACTCAGGGATACCGAAGGTATGTGAAAGTGACTGGGATGCGAGAATCATGTTGCACAGGGAACAGGGAAGGTCAGCAAATGTTTCCTGTCCTGGCACATCTCTCAGTCTGAACTGCAGCTGCAGATGCTTCACTTCCGCCAAGGACTCTGCCACCTTGAGAGAAGGATGCGCTCTATGGAGTTGAGAAAGAAAGTGCGTCTCACTAGCTTCTTTCCTCTACTTCATAGACAGCAAAGGGGCTATGAAAGGCAGCACTGGCTTTTTGTTCTAGGACTTCTTCTTTACAAGCAGCTGCTGGATGTTTGGAAGGGGGTTTGGGATATGCAAAAATGAGAGGCTAAGATGGTAAGAGGGTAAGATGGAAGTCATCTGGCAAAAGCAGAGCTCACAAAAGGGCCAGCTGAGAAAGCTCTTGCTGCCTACAACTTCAACTGCACCCCTCAAAGCAGCAGCACACACGCTGCTCTCGGCACTTTCCTTCTCAGCTCTACGCACCATCCTAAGCCTTGCCTCTCCCACACTCAGGATCCAAAGACAACGGCACCAGGGACTGCTCACACACTAAAGGCACCAGGACAAAAGGCTCACCAGCTTGGCCTTTGCATTCCCGCTGACAGCTCCACAGCTTGAACCCAGAGAACTGCCTGCTGCCAACAGCCTTTCCAATCACTCTGAGCACCTCATGACAAGGAGTGTGGGGAATGAATCTCCAGCAGCCTCCTGCCCCAGGCTGTCCCCCGGGAGCAGCCCTGCTCCAGGCCGTGACTGCCACCTGCACAGCCAAAGGACCCAGAGCCGGTGTTACACACCACGGCTGTGCCTGGCACAGAGACACCAGTGGCCACACAAGTGGCCATGGCACTGTCCACACACAGTCCCTGCTGCTGCTCCCCCAGCCGCTGGCACCAACTCCCAGCCACCCACTCCTAAAGCCACGGGGCCCACTGGGACACTGCGGGGGCTCGTGGAAGCCAGCGGCCATTGTGACACAGCGGGGCTGCACAGAGCCCACGGTGCTTTGTGACCCGTGGCTCCCAGGAGAGCCTTTGTGATGCTGGGGAACTACAAGGAAGCCTGGCTCCTCTGTGACACCACCACAGAAGCTCAGGGGAGCCCTGGAGACCGTGCTGATGCTATTGAACCTGATGCAACCCTGCCTCCTCTGTGACACCACAGAACCTCTGGGAGCCCTGGAGACCGTGCTGATGCTATGGAACCTGATGCAACCCTGCCTCCACTGTGACACCACAGAAGCTCAGGGAGCCCTGGAGACTGTGGTGATGCTATGGAACCTGATGCAACCCTGCCTCCACTGTGACACCACAGAACCTCTGGGAGCCCTGGAGACCGTGCTGATGCTATGGAACCTGATGCAACCCTGCCTCCACTGTGACACCACAGAAGCTCGGGGAGCTCTGCAGACCGTGGGGATGCTGGCGAAGCTGATGGAACCCTGGGCACCACAGTGACGCTATGGAACCTGGTGGAACCGAGGGGCCACAGTGACACTGTGGGGCCTTTTGGAAGCAACAGGACCCTGGTGGGAAGCCACGGGATGATTAATCCTGCACGAACCTGCTCCAGGTGGGCTCCTCTCTCCCGGCTTCCACAGGTGCTGCTAGGATCCCACTCCGGCACTGGCTTGGCACGGGCTCACGGCTTCCTTTGGCAATGGCTCTGCTCCAGGATGGCATGCTGCAGAGAATGCAGGTAGATTTTGTGCTCACTCCTGGCATGCAGCTGGACAATAAAGCCTGATCCAGCCCCCCCTCAGCATATGTCCGGCTCTGGCATTGGGGCGGGGCAACTTTGGGAGCAGCCCCAGCCCTGCTCCTGCTCCCGGCTGGGCACCCAGCTGCTGGGACACAGGTGTGTCCTGATGCCACCGTCTACTCCTTTGAGAAGGGGAGGACAGAGTGCATCAGGGAGTTTGGTGTGGCTTACATGCGGCAAGGAGAAGGTGCAGCCCCAAACTGGCTTTCACTTCTAGAACCTTTTGCTATTGCGGGAGCAGCTGCTGGAGCTTTTCAACCGAGCTGCAAGAGTGAAAAGTGTGATGGCATGTCTATCTGAGAAGGAAGGTTCGGTGCCGCAGCCTGTTGTGCACAATTTATATGCTGATAAGAGAAGGGGGTGCTTTTGCAACGTTTTCCTTCCTGACACTTCTGTCTCTGTGAGCTTTAGCTGCTTGGACTCAGGGATACCGAAGGTATGTGAAAGTGACTGGGATGCGAGAATCATGTTGCACAGGGAACAGGGAAGGTCAGCAAATGTTTCCTGTCCTGGCACATCTCTCAGTCTGAACTGCAGCTGCAGATGCTTCACTTCCGCCAAGGACTCTGCCACCTTGAGAGAAGGATGCGCTCTATGGAGTTGAGAAAGAAAGTGCGTCTCACTAGCTTCTTTCCTCTACTTCATAGACAGCAAAGGGGCTATGAAAGGCAGCACTGGCTTTTTGTTCTAGGACTTCTTCTTTACAAGCAGCTGCTGGATGTTTGGAAGGGGGTTTGGGATATGCAAAAATGAGAGGCTAAGATGGTAAGAGGGTAAGATGGAAGTCATCTGGCAAAAGCAGAGCTCACAAAAGGGCCAGCTGAGAAAGCTCTTGCTGCCTACAACTTCAACTGCACCCCTCAAAGCAGCAGCACACACGCTGCTCTCGGCACTTTCCTTCTCAGCTCTACGCACCATCCTAAGCCTTGCCTCTCCCACACTCAGGATCCAAAGACAACGGCACCAGGGACTGCTCACACACTAAAGGCACCAGGACAAAAGGCTCACCAGCTTGGCCTTTGCATTCCCGCTGACAGCTCCACAGCTTGAACCCAGAGAACTGCCTGCTGCCAACAGCCTTTCCAATCACTCTGAGCACCTCATGACAAGGAGTGTGGGGAATGAATCTCCAGCAGCCTCCTGCCCCAGGCTGTCCCCCGGGAGCAGCCCTGCTCCAGGCCGTGACTGCCACCTGCACAGCCAAAGGACCCAGAGCCGGTGTTACACACCACGGCTGTGCCTGACACAGAGACACCAGTGGCCACACAAGTGGCCATGGCACTGTCCACACACAGTCCCTGCTGCTGCTCCCCCAGCCGCTGGCACCAACTCCCAGCCACCCACTCCTAAAGCCACGGGGCCCACTGGGACACTGCGGGGGCTCGTGGAAGCCAGCGGCCATTGTGACACAGCGGGGCTGCACAGAGCCCACGGTGCTTTGTGACCCGTGGCTCCCAGGAGAGCCTTTGTGATGCTGGGGAACTACAAGGAAGCCTGGCTCCTCTGTGACACCACCACAGAAGCTCAGGGGAGCCCTGGAGACCGTGCTGATGCTATTGAACCTGATGCAACCCTGCCTCCTCTGTGACACCACAGAAGCTCTTGGAACCCTGGAGACCGTGGTGATGCTATGGAACCTGATGCAACCCTGCCTCCTCTGTGACACCACAGAACCTCTGGGAGCCCTGGAGACCGTGCTGATGCTATGGAACCTGATGCAACCCTGCCTCCACTGTGACACCACAGAAGCTCGGGGAGCTCTGCAGACCGTGGGGATGCTGGCGAAGCTGATGGAACCCTGGGCACCACAGTGACGCTATGGAACCTGGTGGAACCGAGGGGCCACAGTGACACTGTGGGGCCTTTTGGAAGCAACAGGACCCTGGTGGGAAGCCACGGGATGATTAATCCTGCACGAACCTGCTCCAGGTGGGCTCCTCTCTCCCGGCTTCCACAGGTGCTGCTAGGATCCCACTCCGGCACTGGCTTGGCACGGGCTCACGGCTTCCTTTGGCAATGGCTCTGCTCCAGGATGGCATGCTGCAGAGAATGCAGGTAGATTTTGTGCTCACTCCTGGCATGCAGCTGGACAATAAAGCCTGATCCAGCCCCCCCTCAGCATATGTCCGGCTCTGGCATTGGGGCGGGGCAACTTTGGGAGCAGCCCCAGCCCTGCTCCTGCTCCCGGCTGGGCACCCAGCTGCTGGGACACAGGTGTGTCCTGATGCCACCGTCTACTCCTTTGAGAAGGGGAGGACAGAGTGCATCAGGGAGTTTGGTGTGGCTTACATGCGGCAAGGAGAAGGTGCAGCCCCAAACTGGCTTTCACTTCTAGAACCTTTTGCTATTGCGGGAGCAGCTGCTGGAGCTTTTCAACCGAGCTGCAAGAGTGAAAAGTGTGATGGCATGTCTATCTGAGAAGGAAGGTTCGGTGCCGCAGCCTGTTGTGCACAATTTATATGCTGATAAGAGAAGGGGGTGCTTTTGGAACGTTTTCCTTCCTGACACTTCTGTCTCTGTGAGCTTTAGCTGCTTGGACTCAGGGATACCGAAGGTATGTGAAAGTGACTGGGATGCGAGAATCATGTTGCACAGGGAACAGGGAAGGTCAGCAAATGTTTCCTGTCCTGGCACATCTCTCAGTCTGAACTGCAGCTGCAGATGCTTCACTTCCGCCAAGGACTCTGCCACCTTGAGAGAAGGATGCGCTCTATGGAGTTGAGAAAGAAAGTGCGTCTCACTAGCTTCTTTCCTCTACTTCATAGACAGCAAAGGGGCTATGAAAGGCAGCACTGGCTTTTTGTTCTAGGACTTC
Source organism: Aphelocoma coerulescens (assembly GCF_041296385.1). NCBI lineage: Eukaryota > Metazoa > Chordata > Aves > Passeriformes > Corvidae > Aphelocoma > Aphelocoma coerulescens. Next base: position 47,628 of record NW_027183721.1, on the reverse strand, counting down.
TTCTTTACAAGCAGCTGCTGGATGTTTGGAAGGGGGTTTGGGATATGCAAAAATGAGAGGCTAAGATGGTAAGAGGGTAAGATGGAAGTCATCTGGCAAAAGCAGAGCTCACAAAAGGGCCAGCTGAGAAAGCTCTTGCTGCCTACAACTTCAACTGCACCCCTCAAAGCAGCAGCACACACGCTGCTCTCGGCACTTTCCTTCTCAGCTCTACGCACCATCCTAAGCCTTGCCTCTCCCACACTCAGGATCCAAAGACAACGGCACCAGGGACTGCTCACACACTAAAGGCACCAGGAAAAAAGGCTCACCAGCTTGGCCTTTGCATTCCCGCTGACAGCTCCACAGCTTGAACCCAGAGAACTGCCTGCTGCCAACAGCCTTTCCAATCACTCTGAGCACCTCATGACAAGGAGTGTGGGGAATGAATCTCCAGCAGCCTCCTGCCCCAGGCTGTCCCCCGGGAGCAGCCCTGCTCCAGGCCGTGACTGCCACCTGCACAGCCAAAGGACCCAGAGCCGGTGTTACACACCACGGCTGTGCCTGACACAGAGACACCAGTGGCCACACAAGTGGCCATGGCACTGTCCACACACAGTCCCTGCTGCTGCTCCCCCAGCCGCTGGCACCAACTCCCAGCCACCCACTCCTAAAGCCACGGGGCCCACTGGGACACTGCGGGGGCTCGTGGAAGCCAGCGGCCATTGTGACACAGCGGGGCTGCACAGAGCCCACGGTGCTTTGTGACCCGTGGCTCCCAGGAGAGCCTTTGTGATGCTGGGGAACTACAAGGAAGCCTGGCTCCTCTGTGACACCACCACAGAAGCTCAGGGGAGCCCTGGAGACCGTGCTGATGCTATTGAACCTGATGCAACCCTGCCTCCTCTGTGACACCACAGAAGCTCTTGGAACCCTGGAGACCGTGGTGATGCTATGGAACCTGATGCAACCCTGCCTCCTCTGTGACACCACAGAACCTCTGGGAGCCCTGGAGACCGTGCTGATGCTATGGAACCTGATGCAACCCTGCCTCCACTGTGACACCACAGAAGCTCGGGGAGCTCTGCAGACCGTGGGGATGCTGGCGAAGCTGACGGAACCCTGGGCACCACAGTGACGCTATGGAACCTGGTGGAACCGAGGGGCCACAGTGACACTGTGGGGCCTTTTGGAAGCAACAGGACCCTGGTGGGAAGCCACGGGATGATTAATCCTGCACGAACCTGCTCCAGGTGGGCTCCTCTCTCCCGGCTTCCACAGGTGCTGCTAGGATCCCACTCCGGCACTGGCTTGGCACGGGCTCACGGCTTCCTTTGGCAATGGCTCTGCTCCAGGATGGCATGCTGCAGAGAATGCAGGTAGATTTTGTGCTCACTCCTGGCATGCAGCTGGACAATAAAGCCTGATCCAGCCCCCCCTCAGCATATGTCCGGCTCTGGCATTGGGGCGGGGCAACTTTGGGAGCAGCCCCAGCCCTGCTCCTGCTCCCGGCTGGGCACCCAGCTGCTGGGACACAGGTGTGTCCTGATGCCACCGTCTACTCCTTTGAGAAGGGGAGGACAGAGTGCATCAGGGAGTTTGGTGTGGCTTACATGCGGCAAGGAGAAGGTGCAGCCCCAAACTGGCTTTCACTTCTAGAACCTTTTGCTATTGCGGGAGCAGCTGCTGGAGCTTTTCAACCGAGCTGCAAGAGTGAAAAGTGTGATGGCATGTCTATCTGAGAAGGAAGGTTCGGTGCCGCAGCCTGTTGTGCACAATTTATATGCTGATAAGAGAAGGGGGTGCTTTTGGAACGTTTTCCTTCCTGACACTTCTGTCTCTGTGAGCTTTAGCTGCTTGGACTCAGGGATACCGAAGGTATGTGAAAGTGACTGGGATGCGAGAATCATGTTGCACAGGGAACAGGGAAGGTCAGCAAATGTTTCCTGTCCTGGCACATCTCTCAGTCTGAACTGCAGCTGCAGATGCTTCACTTCCGCCAAGGACTCTGCCACCTTGAGAGAAGGATGCGCTCTATGGAGTTGAGAAAGAAAGTGCGTCTCACTAGCTTCTTTCCTCTACTTCATAGACAGCAAAGGGGCTATGAAAGGCAGCACTGGCTTTTTGTTCTAGGACTTCTTCTTTACAAGCAGCTGCTGGATGTTTGGAAGGGGGTTTGGGATATGCAAAAATGAGAGGCTAAGATGGTAAGAGGGTAAGATGGAAGTCATCTGGCAAAAGCAGAGCTCACAAAAGGGCCAGCTGAGAAAGCTCTTGCTGCCTACAACTTCAACTGCACCCCTCAAAGCAGCAGCACACACGCTGCTCTCGGCACTTTCCTTCTCAGCTCTACGCACCATCCTAAGCCTTGCCTCTCCCACACTCAGGATCCAAAGACAACGGCACCAGGGACTGCTCACACACTAAAGGCACCAGGACAAAAGGCTCACCAGCTTGGCCTTTGCATTCCCGCTGACAGCTCCACAGCTTGAACCCAGAGAACTGCCTGCTGCCAACAGCCTTTCCAATCACTCTGAGCACCTCATGACAAGGAGTGTGGGGAATGAATCTCCAGCAGCCTCCTGCCCCAGGCTGTCCCCCGGGAGCAGCCCTGCTCCAGGCCGTGACTGCCACCTGCACAGCCAAAGGACCCAGAGCCGGTGTTACACACCACGGCTGTGCCTGGCACAGAGACACCAGTGGCCACACAAGTGGCCATGGCACTGTCCACACACAGTCCCTGCTGCTGCTCCCCCAGCCGCTGGCACCAACTCCCAGCCACCCACTCCTAAAGCCACGGGGCCCACTGGGACACTGCGGGGGCTCGTGGAAGCCAGCGGCCATTGTGACACAGCGGGGCTGCACAGAGCCCACGGTGCTTTGTGACCCGTGGCTCCCAGGAGAGCCTTTGTGATGCTGGGGAACTACAAGGAAGCCTGGCTCCTCTGTGACACCACCACAGAAGCTCAGGGGAGCCCTGGAGACCGTGCTGATGCTATTGAACCTGATGCAACCCTGCCTCCTCTGTGACAACACAGAAGCTCTTGGAGCCCTGGAGACCGTGCTGATGCTATGGAACCTGATGCAACCCTGCCTCCTCTGTGACACCACAGAACCTCTGGGAGCCCTGGAGACCGTGCTGATGCTATGGAACCTGATGCAACCCTGCCTCCACTGTGACACCACAGAAGCTCAGGGAGCCCTGGAGACTGTGGTGATGCTATGGAACCTGATGCAACCCTGCCTCCACTGTGACACCACAGAACCTCTGGGAGCCCTGGAGACCGTGCTGATGCTATGGAACCTGATGCAACCCTGCCTCCACTGTGACACCACAGAAGCTCGGGGAGCTCTGCAGACCGTGGGGATGCTGGCGAAGCTGACGGAACCCTGGGCACCACAGTGACGCTATGGAACCTGGTGGAACCGAGGGGCCACATTGACACTGTGGGGCCTTTTGGAAGCAACAGGACCCTGGTGGGAAGCCACGGGATGATTAATCCTGCACGAACCTGCTCCAGGTGGGCTCCTCTCTCCCGGCTTCCACAGGTGCTGCTAGGATCCCACTCCGGCACTGGCTTGGCACGGGCTCACGGCTTCCTTTGGCAATGGCTCTGCTCCAGGATGGCATGCTGCAGAGAATGCAGGTAGATTTTGTGCTCACTCCTGGCATGCAGCTGGACAATAAAGCCTGATCCAGCCCCCCCTCAGCATATGTCCGGCTCTGGCATTGGGGCGGGGCAACTTTGGGAGCAGCCCCAGCCCTGCTCCTGCTCCCGGCTGGGCACCCAGCTGCTGGGACACAGGTGTGTCCTGATGCCACCGTCTACTCCTTTGAGAAGGGGAGGACAGAGTGCATCAGGGAGTTTGGTGTGGCTTACATGCGGCAAGGAGAAGGTGCAGCCCCAAACTGGCTTTCACTTCTAGAACCTTTTGCTATTGCGGGAGCAGCTGCTGGAGCTTTTCAACCGAGCTGCAAGAGTGAAAAGTGTGATGGCATGTCTATCTGAGAAGGAAGGTTCGGTGCCGCAGCCTGTTGTGCACAATTTATATGCTGATAAGAGAAGGGGGTGCTTTTGGAACGTTTTCCTTCCTGACACTTCTGTCTCTGTGAGCTTTAGCTGCTTGGACTCAGGGATACCGAAGGTATGTGAAAGTGACTGGGATGCGAGAATCATGTTGCACAGGGAACAGGGAAGGTCAGCAAATGTTTCCTGTCCTGGCACATCTCTCAGTCTGAACTGCAGCTGCAGATGCTTCACTTCCGCCAAGGACTCTGCCACCTTGAGAGAAGGATGCGCTCTATGGAGTTGAGAAAGAAAGTGCGTCTCACTAGCTTCTTTCCTCTACTTCATAGACAGCAAAGGGGCTATGAAAGGCAGCACTGGCTTTTTGTTCTAGGACTTCTTCTTTACAAGCAGCTGCTGGATGTTTGGAAGGGGGTTTGGGATATGCAAAAATGAGAGGCTAAGATGGTAAGAGGGTAAGATGGAAGTCATCTGGCAAAAGCAGAGCTCACAAAAGGGCCAGCTGAGAAAGCTCTTGCTGCCTACAACTTCAACTGCACCCCTCAAAGCAGCAGCACACACGCTGCTCTCGGCACTTTCCTTCTCAGCTCTACGCACCATCCTAAGCCTTGCCTCTCCCACACTCAGGATCCAAAGACAACGGCACCAGGGACTGCTCACACACTAAAGGCACCAGGACAAAAGGCTCACCAGCTTGGCCTTTGCATTCCCGCTGACAGCTCCACAGCTTGAACCCAGAGAACTGCCTGCTGCCAACAGCCTTTCCAATCACTCTGAGCACCTCATGACAAGGAGTGTGGGGAATGAATCTCCAGCAGCCTCCTGCCCCAGGCTGTCCCCCGGGAGCAGCCCTGCTCCAGGCCGTGACTGCCACCTGCACAGCCAAAGGACCCAGAGCCGGTGTTACACACCACGGCTGTGCCTGGCACAGAGACACCAGTGGCCACACAAGTGGCCATGGCACTGTCCACACACAGTCCCTGCTGCTGCTCCCCCAGCCGCTGGCACCAACTCCCAGCCACCCACTCCTAAAGCCACGGGGCCCACTGGGACACTGCGGGGGCTCGTGGAAGCCAGCGGCCATTGTGACACAGCGGGGCTGCACAGAGCCCACGGTGCTTTGTGACCCGTGGCTCCCAGGAGAGCCTTTGTGATGCTGGGGAACTACAAGGAAGCCTGGCTCCTCTGTGACACCACCACAGAAGCTCAGGGGAGCCCTGGAGACCGTGCTGATGCTATTGAACCTGATGCAACCCTGCCTCCTCTGTGACACCACAGAACCTCTGGGAGCCCTGGAGACCGTGCTGATGCTATGGAACCTGATGCAACCCTGCCTCCACTGTGACACCACAGAAGCTCAGGGAGCCCTGGAGACTGTGGTGATGCTATGGAACCTGATGCAACCCTGCCTCCACTGTGACACCACAGAACCTCTGGGAGCCCTGGAGACCGTGCTGATGCTATGGAACCTGATGCAACCCTGCCTCCACTGTGACACCACAGAAGCTCGGGGAGCTCTGCAGACCGTGGGGATGCTGGCGAAGCTGACGGAACCCTGGGCACCACAGTGACGCTATGGAACCTGGTGGAACCGAGGGGCCACAGTGACACTGTGGGGCCTTTTGGAAGCAACAGGACCCTGGTGGGAAGCCACGGGATGATTAATCCTGCACGAACCTGCTCCAGGTGGGCTCCTCTCTCCCGGCTTCCACAGGTGCTGCTAGGATCCCACTCCGGCACTGGCTTGGCACGGGCTCACGGCTTCCTTTGGCAATGGCTCTGCTCCAGGATGGCATGCTGCAGAGAATGCAGGTAGATTTTGTGCTCACTCCTGGCATGCAGCTGGACAATAAAGCCTGATCCAGCCCCCCCTCAGCATATGTCCGGCTCTGGCATTGGGGCGGGGCAACTTTGGGAGCAGCCCCAGCCCTGCTCCTGCTCCCGGCTGGGCACCCAGCTGCTGGGACACAGGTGTGTCCTGATGCCACCGTCTACTCCTTTGAGAAGGGGAGGACAGAGTGCATCAGGGAGTTTGGTGTGGCTTACATGCGGCAAGGAGAAGGTGCAGCCCCAAACTGGCTTTCACTTCTAGAACCTTTTGCTATTGCGGGAGCAGCTGCTGGAGCTTTTCAACCGAGCTGCAAGAGTGAAAAGTGTGATGGCATGTCTATCTGAGAAGGAAGGTTCGGTGCCACAGCCTGTTGTGCACAATTTATATGCTGATAAGAGAAGGGGGTGCTTTTGGAACGTTTCCCTTCCTGACACTTCTGTCTCTGTGAGCTTTAGCTGCTTGGACTCAGGGATACCGAAGGTATGTGAAAGTGACTGGGATGCGAGAATCATGTTGCACAGGGAACAGGGAAGGTCAGCAAATGTTTCCTGTCCTGGCACATCTCTCAGTCTGAACTGCAGCTGCAGATGCTTCACTTCCGCCAAGGACTCTGCCACCTTGAGAGAAGGATGCGCTCTATGGAGTTGAGAAAGAAAGTGCGTCTCACTAGCTTCTTTCCTCTACTTCATAGACAGCAAAGGGGCTATGAAAGGCAGCACTGGCTTTTTGTTCTAGGACTTCTTCTTTACAAGCAGCTGCTGGATGTTTGGAAGGGGGTTTGGGATATGCAAAAATGAGAGGCTAAGATGGTAAGAGGGTAAGATGGAAGTCATCTGGCAAAAGCAGAGCTCACAAAAGGGCCAGCTGAGAAAGCTCTTGCTGCCTACAACTTCAACTGCACCCCTCAAAGCAGCAGCACACACGCTGCTCTCGGCACTTTCCTTCTCAGCTCTACGCACCATCCTAAGCCTTGCCTCTCCCACACTCAGGATCCAAAGACAACGGCACCAGGGACTGCTCACACACTAAAGGCACCAGGACAAAAGGCTCACCAGCTTGGCCTTTGCATTCCCGCTGACAGCTCCACAGCTTGAACCCAGAGAACTGCCTGCTGCCAACAGCCTTTCCAATCACTCTGAGCACCTCATGACAAGGAGTGTGGGGAATGAATCTCCAGCAGCCTCCTGCCCCAGGCTGTCCCCCGGGAGCAGCCCTGCTCCAGGCCGTGACTGCCACCTGCACAGCCAAAGGACCCAGAGCCGGTGTTACACACCACGGCTGTGCCTGGCACAGAGACACCAGTGGCCACACAAGTGGCCATGGCACTGTCCACACACAGTCCCTGCTGCTGCTCCCCCAGCCGCTGGCACCAACTCCCAGCCACCCACTCCTAAAGCCACGGGGCCCACTGGGACACTGCGGGGGCTCGTGGAAGCCAGCGGCCATTGTGACACAGCGGGGCTGCACAGAGCCCACGGTGCTTTGTGACCCGTGGCTCCCAGGAGAGCCTTTGTGATGCTGGGGAACTACAAGGAAGCCTGGCTCCTCTGTGACACCACCACAGAAGCTCAGGGGAGCCCTGGAGACCGTGCTGATGCTATGGAACCTGATGCAACCCTGCCTCCTCTGTGACACCACAGAACCTCTGGGAGCCCTGGAGACCGTGCTGATGCTATGGAACCTGATGCAACCCTGCCTCCACTGTGACACCACAGAAGCTCAGGGAGCCCTGGAGACTGTGGTGATGCTATGGAACCTGATGCAACCCTGCCTCCACTGTGACACCACAGAACCTCTGGGAGCCCTGGAGACCGTGCTGATGCTATGGAACCTGATGCAACCCTGCCTCCACTGTGACACCACAGAAGCTCGGGGAGCTCTGCAGACCGTGGGGATGCTGGCGAAGCTGACGGAACCCTGGGCACCACAGTGACGCTATGGAACCTGGTGGAACCGAGGGGCCACAGTGACACTGTGGGGCCTTTTGGAAGCAACAGGACCCTGGTGGGAAGCCACGGGATGATTAATCCTGCACGAACCTGCTCCAGGTGGGCTCCTCTCTCCCGGCTTCCACAGGTGCTGCTAGGATCCCACTCCGGCACTGGCTTGGCACGGGCTCACGGCTTCCTTTGGCAATGGCTCTGCTCCAGGATGGCATGCTGCAGAGAATGCAGGTAGATTTTGTGCTCACTCCTGGCATGCAGCTGGACAATAAAGCCTGATCCAGCCCCCCCTCAGCATATGTCCGGCTCTGGCATTGGGGCGGGGCAACTTTGGGAGCAGCCCCAGCCCTGCTCCTGCTCCCGGCTGGGCACCCAGCTGCTGGGACACAGGTGTGTCCTGATGCCACCGTCTACTCCTTTGAGAAGGGGAGGACAGAGTGCATCAGGGAGTTTGGTGTGGCTTACATGCGGCAAGGAGAAGGTGCAGCCCCAAACTGGCTTTCACTTCTAGAACCTTTTGCTATTGCGGGAGCAGCTGCTGGAGCTTTTCAACCGAGCTGCAAGAGTGAAAAGTGTGATGGCATGTCTATCTGAGAAGGAAGGTTCGGTGCCGCAGCCTGTTGTGCACAATTTATATGCTGATAAGAGAAGGGGGTGCTTTTGGAACGTTTTCCTTCCTGACACTTCTGTCTCTGTGAGCTTTAGCTGCTTGGACTCAGGGATACCGAAGGTATGTGAAAGTGACTGGGATGCGAGAATCATGTTGCACAGGGAACAGGGAAGGTCAGCAAATGTTTCCTGTCCTGGCACATCTCTCAGTCTGAACTGCAGCTGCAGATGCTTCACTTCCGCCAAGGACTCTGCCACCTTGAGAGAAGGATGCGCTCTATGGAGTTGAGAAAGAAAGTGCGTCTCACTAGCTTCTTTCCTCTACTTCATAGACAGCAAAGGGGCTATGAAAGGCAGCACTGGCTTTTTGTTCTAGGACTTCTTCTTTACAAGCAGCTGCTGGATGTTTGGAAGGGGGTTTGGGATATGCAAAAATGAGAGGCTAAGATGGTAAGAGGGTAAGATGGAAGTCATCTGGCAAAAGCAGAGCTCACAAAAGGGCCAGCTGAGAAAGCTCTTGCTGCCTACAACTTCAACTGCACCCCTCAAAGCAGCAGCACACACGCTGCTCTCGGCACTTTCCTTCTCAGCTCTACGCACCATCCTAAGCCTTGCCTCTCCCACACTCAGGATCCAAAGACAACGGCACCAGGGACTGCTCACACACTAAAGGCACCAGGACAAAAGGCTCACCAGCTTGGCCTTTGCATTCCCGCTGACAGCTCCACAGCTTGAACCCAGAGAACTGCCTGCTGCCAACAGCCTTTCCAATCACTCTGAGCACCTCATGACAAGGAGTGTGGGGAATGAATCTCCAGCAGCCTCCTGCCCCAGGCTGTCCCCCGGGAGCAGCCCTGCTCCAGGCCGTGACTGCCACCTGCACAGCCAAAGGACCCAGAGCCGGTGTTACACACCACGGCTGTGCCTGGCACAGAGACACCAGTGGCCACACAAGTGGCCATGGCACTGTCCACACACAGTCCCTGCTGCTGCTCCCCCAGCCGCTGGCACCAACTCCCAGCCACCCACTCCTAAAGCCACGGGGCCCACTGGGACACTGCGGGGGCTCGTGGAAGCCAGCGGCCATTGTGACACAGCGGGGCTGCACAGAGCCCACGGTGCTTTGTGACCCGTGGCTCCCAGGAGAGCCTTTGTGATGCTGGGGAACTACAAGGAAGCCTGGCTCCTCTGTGACACCACCACAGAAGCTCAGGGGAGCCCTGGAGACCGTGCTGATGCTATGGAACCTGATGCAACCCTGCCTCCTCTGTGACACCACAGAACCTCTGGGAGCCCTGGAGACCGTGCTGATGCTATGGAACCTGATGCAACCCTGCCTCCACTGTGACACCACAGAAGCTCAGGGAGCCCTGGAGACTGTGGTGATGCTATGGAACCTGATGCAACCCTGCCTCCACTGTGACACCACAGAACCTCTGGGAGCCCTGGAGACCGTGCTGATGCTATGGAACCTGATGCAACCCTGCCTCCACTGTGACACCACAGAAGCTCGGGGAGCTCTGCAGACCGTGGGGATGCTGGCGAAGCTGACGGAACCCTGGGCACCACAGTGACGCTATGGAACCTGGTGGAACCGAGGGGCCACAGTGACACTGTGGGGCCTTTTGGAAGCAACAGGACCCTGGTGGGAAGCCACGGGATGATTAATCCTGCACGAACCTGCTCCAGGTGGGCTCCTCTCTCCCGGCTTCCACAGGTGCTGCTAGGATCCCACTCCGGCACTGGCTTGGCACAGGCTCACGGCTTCCTTTGGCAATGGCTCTGCTCCAGGATGGCATGCTGCAGAGAATGCAGGTAGATTTTGTGCTCACTCCTGGCATGCAGCTGGACAATAAAGCCTGATCCAGCCCCCCCTCAGCATATGTCCGGCTCTGGCATTGGGGCGGGGCAACTTTGGGAGCAGCCCCAGCCCTGCTCCTGCTCCCGGCTGGGCACCCAGCTGCTGGGACACAGGTGTGTCCTGATGCCACCGTCTACTCCTTTGAGAAGGGGAGGACAGAGTGCATCAGGGAGTTTGGTGTGGCTTACATGCGGCAAGGAGAAGGTGCAGCCCCAAACTGGCTTTCACTTCTAGAACCTTTTGCTATTGCGGGAGCAGCTGCTGGAGCTTTTCAACCGAGCTGCAAGAGTGAAAAGTGTGATGGCATGTCTATCTGAGAAGGAAGGTTCGGTGCCGCAGCCTGTTGTGCACAATTTATATGCTGATAAGAGAAGGGGGTGCTTTTGGAACGTTTTCCTTCCTGACACTTCTGTCTCTGTGAGCTTTAGCTGCTTGGACTCAGGGATACCGAAGGTATGTGAAAGTGACTGGGATGCGAGAATCATGTTGCACAGGGAACAGGGAAGGTCAGCAAATGTTTCCTGTCCTGGCACATCTCTCAGTCTGAACTGCAGCTGCAGATGCTTCACTTCCGCCAAGGACTCTGCCACCTTGAGAGAAGGATGCGCTCTATGGAGTTGAGAAAGAAAGTGCGTCTCACTAGCTTCTTTCCTCTACTTCATAGACAGCAAAGGGGCTATGAAAGGCAGCACTGGCTTTTTGTTCTAGGACTTCTTCTTTACAAGCAGCTGCTGGATGTTTGGAAGGGGGTTTGGGATATGCAAAAATGAGAGGCTAAGATGGTAAGAGGGTAAGATGGAAGTCATCTGGCAAAAGCAGAGCTCACAAAAGGGCCAGCTGAGAAAGCTCTTGCTGCCTACAACTTCAACTGCACCCCTCAAAGCAGCAGCACACACGCTGCTCTCGGCACTTTCCTTCTCAGCTCTACGCACCATCCTAAGCCTTGCCTCTCCCACACTCAGGATCCAAAGACAACGGCACCAGGGACTGCTCACACACTAAAGGCACCAGGACAAAAGGCTCACCAGCTTGGCCTTTGCATTCCCGCTGACAGCTCCACAGCTTGAACCCAGAGAACTGCCTGCTGCCAACAGCCTTTCCAATCACTCTGAGCACCTCATGACAAGGAGTGTGGGGAATGAATCTCCAGCAGCCTCCTGCCCCAGGCTGTCCCCCGGGAGCAGCCCTGCTCCAGGCCGTGACTGCCACCTGCACAGCCAAAGGACCCAGAGCCGGTGTTACACACCACGGCTGTGCCTGGCACAGAGACACCAGTGGCCACACAAGTGGCCATGGCACTGTCCACACACAGTCCCTGCTGCTGCTCCCCCAGCCGCTGGCACCAACTCCCAGCCACCCACTCCTAAAGCCACGGGGCCCACTGGGACACTGCGGGGGCTCGTGGAAGCCAGCGGCCATTGTGACACAGCGGGGCTGCACAGAGCCCACGGTGCTTTGTGACCCGTGGCTCCCAGGAGAGCCTTTGTGATGCTGGGGAACTACAAGGAAGCCTGGCTCCTCTGTGACACCACCACAGAAGCTCAGGGGAGCCCTGGAGACCGTGCTGATGCTATGGAACCTGATGCAACCCTGCCTCCTCTGTGACACCACAGAACCTCTGGGAGCCCTGGAGACCGTGCTGATGCTATGGAACCTGATGCAACCCTGCCTCCACTGTGACACCACAGAAGCTCAGGGAGCCCTGGAGACTGTGGTGATGCTATGGAACCTGATGCAACCCTGCCTCCACTGTGACACCACAGAACCTCTGGGAGCCCTGGAGACCGTGCTGATGCTATGGAACCTGATGCAACCCTGCCTCCACTGTGACACCACAGAAGCTCGGGGAGCTCTGCAGACCGTGGGGATGCTGGCGAAGCTGACGGAACCCTGGGCACCACAGTGACGCTATGGAACCTGGTGGAACCGAGGGGCCACAGTGACACTGTGGGGCCTTTTGGAAGCAACAGGACCCTGGTGGGAAGCCACGGGATGATTAATCCTGCACGAACCTGCTCCAGGTGGGCTCCTCTCTCCCGGCTTCCACAGGTGCTGCTAGGATCCCACTCCGGCACTGGCTTGGCACGGGCTCACGGCTTCCTTTGGCAATGGCTCTGCTCCAGGATGGCATGCTGCAGAGAATGCAGGTAGATTTTGTGCTCACTCCTGGCATGCAGCTGGACAATAAAGCCTGATCCAGCCCCCCCTCAGCATATGTCCGGCTCTGGCATTGGGGCGGGGCAACTTTGGGAGCAGCCCCAGCCCTGCTCCTGCTCCCGGCTGGGCACCCAGCTGCTGGGACACAGGTGTGTCCTGATGCCACCGTCTACTCCTTTGAGAAGGGGAGGACAGAGTGCATCAGGGAGTTTGGTGTGGCTTACATGCGGCAAGGAGAAGGTGCAGCCCCAAACTGGCTTTCACTTCTAGAACCTTTTGCTATTGCGGGAGCAGCTGCTGGAGCTTTTCAACCGAGCTGCAAGAGTGAAAAGTGTGATGGCATGTCTATCTGAGAAGGAAGGTTCGGTGCCGCAGCCTGTTGTGCACAATTTATATGCTGATAAGAGAAGGGGGTGCTTTTGCAACGTTTTCCTTCCTGACACTTCTGTCTCTGTGAGCTTTAGCTGCTTGGACTCAGGGGTACCGAAGGTATGTGAAAGTGACTGGGATGCGAGAATCATGTTGCACAGGGAACAGGGAAGGTCAGCAAATGTTTCCTGTCCTGGCACATCTCTCAGTCTGAACTGCAGCTGCAGATGCTTCACTTCCGCCAAGGACTCTGCCACCTTGAGAGAAGGATGCGCTCTATGGAGTTGAGAAAGAAAGTGCGTCTCACTAGCTTCTTTCCTCTACTTCATAGACAGCAAAGGGGCTATGAAAGGCAGCACTGGCTTTTTGTTCTAGGACTTCTTCTTTACAAGCAGCTGCTGGATGTTTGGAAGGGGGTTTGGGATATGCAAAAATGAGAGGCTAAGATGGTAAGAGGGTAAGATGGAAGTCATCTGGCAAAAGCAGAGCTCACAAAAGGGCCAGCTGAGAAAGCTCTTGCTGCCTACAACTTCAACTGCACCCCTCAAAGCAGCAGCACACACGCTGCTCTCGGCACTTTCCTTCTCAGCTCTACGCACCATCCTAAGCCTTGCCTCTCCCACACTCAGGATCCAAAGACAACGGCACCAGGGACTGCTCACACACTAAAGGCACCAGGACAAAAGGCTCACCAGCTTGGCCTTTGCATTCCCGCTGACAGCTCCACAGCTTGAACCCAGAGAACTGCCTGCTGCCAACAGCCTTTCCAATCACTCTGAGCACCTCATGACAAGGAGTGTGGGGAATGAATCTCCAGCAGCCTCCTGCCCCAGGCTGTCCCCCGGGAGCAGCCCTGCTCCAGGCCGTGACTGCCACCTGCACAGCCAAAGGACCCAGAGCCGGTGTTACACACCACGGCTGTGCCTGGCACAGAGACACCAGTGGCCACACAAGTGGCCATGGCACTGTCCACACACAGTCCCTGCTGCTGCTCCCCCAGCCGCTGGCACCAACTCCCAGCCACCCACTCCTAAAGCCACGGGGCCCACTGGGACACTGCGGGGGCTCGTGGAAGCCAGCGGCCATTGTGACACAGCGGGGCTGCACAGAGCCCACGGTGCTTTGTGACCCGTGGCTCCCAGGAGAGCCTTTGTGATGCTGGGGAACTACAAGGAAGCCTGGCTCCTCTGTGACACCACCACAGAAGCTCAGGGGAGCCCTGGAGACCGTGCTGATGCTATTGAACCTGATGCAACCCTGCCTCCTCTGTGACACCACAGAAGCTCTTGGAGCCCTGGAGACCGTGGTGATGCTATGGAACCTGATGCAACCCTGCCTCCTCTGTGACACCACAGAACCTCTGGGAGCCCTGGAGACCGTGCTGATGCTATGGAACCTGATGCAACCCTGCCTCCACTGTGACACCACAGAAGCTCAGGGAGCCCTGGAGACTGTGGTGATGCTATGGAACCTGATGCAACCCTGCCTCCACTGTGACACCACAGAACCTCTGGGAGCCCTGGAGACCGTGCTGATGCTATGGAACCTGATGCAACCCTGCCTCCACTGTGACACCACAGAAGCTCGGGGAGCTCTGCAGACCGTGGGGATGCTGGCGAAGCTGACGGAACCCTGGGCACCACAGTGACGCTATGGAACCTGGTGGAACCGAGGGGCCACAGTGACACTGTGGGGCCTTTTGGAAGCAACAGGACCCTGGTGGGAAGCCACGGGATGATTAATCCTGCACGAACCTGCTCCAGGTGGGCTCCTCTCTCCCGGCTTCCACAGGTGCTGCTAGGATCCCACTCCGGCACTGGCTTGGCACGGGCTCACGGCTTCCTTTGGCAATGGCTCTGCTCCAGGATGGCATGCTGCAGAGAATGCAGGTAGATTTTGTGCTCACTCCTGGCATGCAGCTGGACAATAAAGCCTGATCCAGCCCCCCCTCAGCATATGTCCGGCTCTGGCATTGGGGCGGGGCAACTTTGGGAGCAGCCCCAGCCCTGCTCCTGCTCCCGGCTGGGCACCCAGCTGCTGGGACACAGGTGTGTCCTGATGCCACCGTCTACTCCTTTGAGAAGGGGAGGACAGAGTGCATCAGGGAGTTTGGTGTGGCTTACATGCGGCAAGGAGAAGGTGCAGCCCCAAACTGGCTTTCACTTCTAGAACCTTTTGCTATTGCGGGAGCAGCTGCTGGAGCTTTTCAACCGAGCTGCAAGAGTGAAAAGTGTGATGGCATGTCTATCTGAGAAGGAAGGTTCGGTGCCACAGCCTGTTGTGCACAATTTATATGCTGATAAGAGAAGGGGGTGCTTTTGGAACGTTTCCCTTCCTGACACTTCTGTCTCTGTGAGCTTTAGCTGCTTGGACTCAGGGATACCGAAGGTATGTGAAAGTGACTGGGATGCGAGAATCATGTTGCACAGGGAACAGGGAAGGTCAGCAAATGTTTCCTGTCCTGGCACATCTCTCAGTCTGAACTGCAGCTGCAGATGCTTCACTTCCGCCAAGGACTCTGCCACCTTGAGAGAAGGATGCGCTCTATGGAGTTGAGAAAGAAAGTGCGTCTCACTAGCTTCTTTCCTCTACTTCATAGACAGCAAAGGGGCTATGAAAGGCAGCACTGGCTTTTTGTTCTAGGACTTCTTCTTTACAAGCAGCTGCTGGATGTTTGGAAGGGGGTTTGGGATATGCAAAAATGAGAGGCTAAGATGGTAAGAGGGTAAGATGGAAGTCATCTGGCAAAAGCAGAGCTCACAAAAGGGCCAGCTGAGAAAGCTCTTGCTGCCTACAACTTCAACTGCACCCCTCAAAGCAGCAGCACACACGCTGCTCTCGGCACTTTCCTTCTCAGCTCTACGCACCATCCTAAGCCTTGCCTCTCCCACACTCAGGATCCAAAGACAACGGCACCAGGGACTGCTCACACACTAAAGGCACCAGGACAAAAGGCTCACCAGCTTGGCCTTTGCATTCCCGCTGACAGCTCCACAGCTTGAACCCAGAGAACTGCCTGCTGCCAACAGCCTTTCCAATCACTCTGAGCACCTCATGACAAGGAGTGTGGGGAATGAATCTCCAGCAGCCTCCTGCCCCAGGCTGTCCCCCGGGAGCAGCCCTGCTCCAGGCCGTGACTGCCACCTGCACAGCCAAAGGACCCAGAGCCGGTGTTACACACCACGGCTGTGCCTGGCACAGAGACACCAGTGGCCACACAAGTGGCCATGGCACTGTCCACACACAGTCCCTGCTGCTGCTCCCCCAGCCGCTGGCACCAACTCCCAGCCACCCACTCCTAAAGCCACGGGGCCCACTGGGACACTGCGGGGGCTCGTGGAAGCCAGCGGCCATTGTGACACAGCGGGGCTGCACAGAGCCCACGGTGCTTTGTGACCCGTGGCTCCCAGGAGAGCCTTTGTGATGCTGGGGAACTACAAGGAAGCCTGGCTCCTCTGTGACACCACCACAGAAGCTCAGGGGAGCCCTGGAGACCGTGCTGATGCTATGGAACCTGATGCAACCCTGCCTCCTCTGTGACACCACAGAACCTCTGGGAGCCCTGGAGACCGTGCTGATGCTATGGAACCTGATGCAACCCTGCCTCCACTGTGACACCACAGAAGCTCAGGGAGCCCTGGAGACTGTGGTGATGCTATGGAACCTGATGCAACCCTGCCTCCACTGTGACACCACAGAACCTCTGGGAGCCCTGGAGACCGTGCTGATGCTATGGAACCTGATGCAACCCTGCCTCCACTGTGACACCACAGAAGCTCGGGGAGCTCTGGAGACCGTGGGGATGCTGGCGAAGCTGACGGAACCCTGGGCACCACAGTGACGCTATGGAACCTGGTGGAACCGAGGGGCCACAGTGACACTGTGGGGCCTTTTGGAAGCAACAGGACCCTGGTGGGAAGCCACGGGATGATTAATCCTGCACGAACCTGCTCCAGGTGGGCTCCTCTCTCCCGGCTTCCACAGGTGCTGCTAGGATCCCACTCCGGCACTGGCTTGGCACGGGCTCACGGCTTCCTTTGGCAATGGCTCTGCTCCAGGATGGCATGCTGCAGAGAATGCAGGTAGATTTTGTGCTCACTCCTGGCATGCAGCTGGACAATAAAGCCTGATCCAGCCCCCCCTCAGCATATGTCCGGCTCTGGCATTGGGGCGGGGCAACTTTGGGAGCAGCCCCAGCCCTGCTCCTGCTCCCGGCTGGGCACCCAGCTGCTGGGACACAGGTGTGTCCTGATGCCACCGTCTACTCCTTTGAGAAGGGGAGGACAGAGTGCATCAGGGAGTTTGGTGTGGCTTACATGCGGCAAGGAGAAGGTGCAGCCCCAAACTGGCTTTCACTTCTAGAACCTTTTGCTATTGCGGGAGCAGCTGCTGGAGCTTTTCAACCGAGCTGCAAGAGTGAAAAGTGTGATGGCATGTCTATCTGAGAAGGAAGGTTCGGTGCCGCAGCCTGTTGTGCACAATTTATATGCTGATAAGAGAAGGGGGTGCTTTTGGAACGTTTTCCTTCCTGACACTTCTGTCTCTGTGAGCTTTAGCTGCTTGGACTCAGGGATACCGAAGGTATGTGAAAGTGACTGGGATGCGAGAATCATGTTGCACAGGGAACAGGGAAGGTCAGCAAATGTTTCCTGTCCTGGCACATCTCTCAGTCTGAACTGCAGCTGCAGATGCTTCACTTCCGCCAAGGACTCTGCCACCTTGAGAGAAGGATGCGCTCTATGGAGTTGAGAAAGAAAGTGCGTCTCACTAGCTTCTTTCCTCTACTTCATAGACAGCAAAGGGGCTATGAAAGGCAGCACTGGCTTTTTGTTCTAGGACTTCTTCTTTACAAGCAGCTGCTGGATGTTTGGAAGGGGGTTTGGGATATGCAAAAATGAGAGGCTAAGATGGTAAGAGGGTAAGATGGAAGTCATCTGGCAAAAGCAGAGCTCACAAAAGGGCCAGCTGAGAAAGCTCTTGCTGCCTACAACTTCAACTGCACCCCTCAAAGCAGCAGCACACACGCTGCTCTCGGCACTTTCCTTCTCAGCTCTACGCACCATCCTAAGCCTTGCCTCTCCCACACTCAGGATCCAAAGACAACGGCACCAGGGACTGCTCACACACTAAAGGCACCAGGACAAAAGGCTCACCAGCTTGGCCTTTGCATTCCCGCTGACAGCTCCACAGCTTGAACCCAGAGAACTGCCTGCTGCCAACAGCCTTTCCAATCACTCTGAGCACCTCATGACAAGGAGTGTGGGGAATGAATCTCCAGCAGCCTCCTGCCCCAGGCTGTCCCCCGGGAGCAGCCCTGCTCCAGGCCGTGACTGCCACCTGCACAGCCAAAGGACCCAGAGCCGGTGTTACACACCACGGCTGTGCCTGGCACAGAGACACCAGTGGCCACACAAGTGGCCATGGCACTGTCCACACACAGTCCCTGCTGCTGCTCCCCCAGCCGCTGGCACCAACTCCCAGCCACCCACTCCTAAAGCCACGGGGCCCACTGGGACACTGCGGGGGCTCGTGGAAGCCAGCGGCCATTGTGACACAGCGGGGCTGCACAGAGCCCACGGTGCTTTGTGACCCGTGGCTCCCAGGAGAGCCTTTGTGATGCTGGGGAACTACAAGGAAGCCTGGCTCCTCTGTGACACCACCACAGAAGCTCAGGGGAGCCCTGGAGACCGTGCTGATGCTATGGAACCTGATGCAACCCTGCCTCCTCTGTGACACCACAGAACCTCTGGGAGCCCTGGAGACCGTGCTGATGCTATGGAACCTGATGCAACCCTGCCTCCACTGTGACACCACAGAAGCTCAGGGAGCCCTGGAGACTGTGGTGATGCTATGGAACCTGATGCAACCCTGCCTCCACTGTGACACCACAGAACCTCTGGGAGCCCTGGAGACCGTGCTGATGCTATGGAACCTGATGCAACCCTGCCTCCACTGTGACACCACAGAAGCTCGGGGAGCTCTGCAGACCGTGGGGATGCTGGCGAAGCTGACGGAACCCTGGGCACCACAGTGACGCTATGGAACCTGGTGGAACCGAGGGGCCACAGTGACACTGTGGGGCCTTTTGGAAGCAACAGGACCCTGGTGGGAAGCCACGGGATGATTAATCCTGCACGAACCTGCTCCAGGTGGGCTCCTCTCTCCCGGCTTCCACAGGTGCTGCTAGGATCCCACTCCGGCACTGGCTTGGCACAGGCTCACGGCTTCCTTTGGCAATGGCTCTGCTCCAGGATGGCATGCTGCAGAGAATGCAGGTAGATTTTGTGCTCACTCCTGGCATGCAGCTGGACAATAAAGCCTGATCCAGCCCCCCCTCAGCATATGTCCGGCTCTGGCATTGGGGCGGGGCAACTTTGGGAGCAGCCCCAGCCCTGCTCCTGCTCCCGGCTGGGCACCCAGCTGCTGGGACACAGGTGTGTCCTGATGCCACCGTCTACTCCTTTGAGAAGGGGAGGACAGAGTGCATCAGGGAGTTTGGTGTGGCTTACATGCGGCAAGGAGAAGGTGCAGCCCCAAACTGGCTTTCACTTCTAGAACCTTTTGCTATTGCGGGAGCAGCTGCTGGAGCTTTTCAACCGAGCTGCAAGAGTGAAAAGTGTGATGGCATGTCTATCTGAGAAGGAAGGTTCGGTGCCGCAGCCTGTTGTGCACAATTTATATGCTGATAAGAGAAGGGGGTGCTTTTGGAACGTTTTCCTTCCTGACACTTCTGTCTCTGTGAGCTTTAGCTGCTTGGACTCAGGGATACCGAAGGTATGTGAAAGTGACTGGGATGCGAGAATCATGTTGCACAGGGAACAGGGAAGGTCAGCAAATGTTTCCTGTCCTGGCACATCTCTCAGTCTGAACTGCAGCTGCAGATGCTTCACTTCCGCCAAGGACTCTGCCACCTTGAGAGAAGGATGCGCTCTATGGAGTTGAGAAAGAAAGTGCGTCTCACTAGCTTCTTTCCTCTACTTCATAGACAGCAAAGGGGCTATGAAAGGCAGCACTGGCTTTTTGTTCTAGGACTTCTTCTTTACAAGCAGCTGCTGGATGTTTGGAAGGGGGTTTGGGATATGCAAAAATGAGAGGCTAAGATGGTAAGAGGGTAAGATGGAAGTCATCTGGCAAAAGCAGAGCTCACAAAAGGGCCAGCTGAGAAAGCTCTTGCTGCCTACAACTTCAACTGCACCCCTCAAAGCAGCAGCACACACGCTGCTCTCGGCACTTTCCTTCTCAGCTCTACGCACCATCCTAAGCCTTGCCTCTCCCACACTCAGGATCCAAAGACAACGGCACCAGGGACTGCTCACACACTAAAGGCACCAGGACAAAAGGCTCACCAGCTTGGCCTTTGCATTCCCGCTGACAGCTCCACAGCTTGAACCCAGAGAACTGCCTGCTGCCAACAGCCTTTCCAATCACTCTGAGCACCTCATGACAAGGAGTGTGGGGAATGAATCTCCAGCAGCCTCCTGCCCCAGGCTGTCCCCCGGGAGCAGCCCTGCTCCAGGCCGTGACTGCCACCTGCACAGCCAAAGGACCCAGAGCCGGTGTTACACACCACGGCTGTGCCTGGCACAGAGACACCAGTGGCCACACAAGTGGCCATGGCACTGTCCACACACAGTCCCTGCTGCTGCTCCCCCAGCCGCTGGCACCAACTCCCAGCCACCCACTCCTAAAGCCACGGGGCCCACTGGGACACTGCGGGGGCTCGTGGAAGCCAGCGGCCATTGTGACACAGCGGGGCTGCACAGAGCCCACGGTGCTTTGTGACCCGTGGCTCCCAGGAGAGCCTTTGTGATGCTGGGGAACTACAAGGAAGCCTGGCTCCTCTGTGACACCACCACAGAAGCTCAGGGGAGCCCTGGAGACCGTGCTGATGCTATGGAACCTGATGCAACCCTGCCTCCTCTGTGACACCACAGAACCTCTGGGAGCCCTGGAGACCGTGCTGATGCTATGGAACCTGATGCAACCCTGCCTCCACTGTGACACCACAGAAGCTCAGGGAGCCCTGGAGACTGTGGTGATGCTATGGAACCTGATGCAACCCTGCCTCCACTGTGACACCACAGAACCTCTGGGAGCCCTGGAGACCGTGCTGATGCTATGGAACCTGATGCAACCCTGCCTCCACTGTGACACCACAGAAGCTCGGGGAGCTCTGCAGACCGTGGGGATGCTGGCGAAGCTGACGGAACCCTGGGCACCACAGTGACGCTATGGAACCTGGTGGAACCGAGGGGCCACAGTGACACTGTGGGGCCTTTTGGAAGCAACAGGACCCTGGTGGGAAGCCACGGGATGATTAATCCTGCACGAACCTGCTCCAGGTGGGCTCCTCTCTCCCGGCTTCCACAGGTGCTGCTAGGATCCCACTCCGGCACTGGCTTGGCACGGGCTCACGGCTTCCTTTGGCAATGGCTCTGCTCCAGGATGGCATGCTGCAGAGAATGCAGGTAGATTTTGTGCTCACTCCTGGCATGCAGCTGGACAATAAAGCCTGATCCAGCCCCCCCTCAGCATATGTCCGGCTCTGGCATTGGGGCGGGGCAACTTTGGGAGCAGCCCCAGCCCTGCTCCTGCTCCCGGCTGGGCACCCAGCTGCTGGGACACAGGTGTGTCCTGATGCCACCGTCTACTCCTTTGAGAAGGGGAGGACAGAGTGCATCAGGGAGTTTGGTGTGGCTTACATGCGGCAAGGAGAAGGTGCAGCCCCAAACTGGCTTTCACTTCTAGAACCTTTTGCTATTGCGGGAGCAGCTGCTGGAGCTTTTCAACCGAGCTGCAAGAGTGAAAAGTGTGATGGCATGTCTATCTGAGAAGGAAGGTTCGGTGCCGCAGCCTGTTGTGCACAATTTATATGCTGATAAGAGAAGGGGGTGCTTTTGCAACGTTTTCCTTCCTGACACTTCTGTCTCTGTGAGCTTTAGCTGCTTGGACTCAGGGGTACCGAAGGTATGTGAAAGTGACTGGGATGCGAGAATCATGTTGCACAGGGAACAGGGAAGGTCAGCAAATGTTTCCTGTCCTGGCACATCTCTCAGTCTGAACTGCAGCTGCAGATGCTTCACTTCCGCCAAGGACTCTGCCACCTTGAGAGAAGGATGCGCTCTATGGAGTTGAGAAAGAAAGTGCGTCTCACTAGCTTCTTTCCTCTACTTCATAGACAGCAAAGGGGCTATGAAAGGCAGCACTGGCTTTTTGTTCTAGGACTTCTTCTTTACAAGCAGCTGCTGGATGTTTGGAAGGGGGTTTGGGATATGCAAAAATGAGAGGCTAAGATGGTAAGAGGGTAAGATGGAAGTCATCTGGCAAAAGCAGAGCTCACAAAAGGGCCAGCTGAGAAAGCTCTTGCTGCCTACAACTTCAACTGCACCCCTCAAAGCAGCAGCACACACGCTGCTCTCGGCACTTTCCTTCTCAGCTCTACGCACCATCCTAAGCCTTGCCTCTCCCACACTCAGGATCCAAAGACAACGGCACCAGGGACTGCTCACACACTAAAGGCACCAGGACAAAAGGCTCACCAGCTTGGCCTTTGCATTCCCGCTGACAGCTCCACAGCTTGAACCCAGAGAACTGCCTGCTGCCAACAGCCTTTCCAATCACTCTGAGCACCTCATGACAAGGAGTGTGGGGAATGAATCTCCAGCAGCCTCCTGCCCCAGGCTGTCCCCCGGGAGCAGCCCTGCTCCAGGCCGTGACTGCCACCTGCACAGCCAAAGGACCCAGAGCCGGTGTTACACACCACGGCTGTGCCTGGCACAGAGACACCAGTGGCCACACAAGTGGCCATGGCACTGTCCACACACAGTCCCTGCTGCTGCTCCCCCAGCCGCTGGCACCAACTCCCAGCCACCCACTCCTAAAGCCACGGGGCCCACTGGGACACTGCGGGGGCTCGTGGAAGCCAGCGGCCATTGTGACACAGCGGGGCTGCACAGAGCCCACGGTGCTTTGTGACCCGTGGCTCCCAGGAGAGCCTTTGTGATGCTGGGGAACTACAAGGAAGCCTGGCTCCTCTGTGACACCACCACAGAAGCTCAGGGGAGCCCTGGAGACCGTGCTGATGCTATTGAACCTGATGCAACCCTGCCTCCTCTGTGACACCACAGAACCTCTGGGAGCCCTGGAGACCGTGCTGATGCTATGGAACCTGATGCAACCCTGCCTCCACTGTGACACCACAGAAGCTCAGGGAGCCCTGGAGACTGTGGTGATGCTATGGAACCTGATGCAACCCTGCCTCCACTGTGACACCACAGAACCTCTGGGAGCCCTGGAGACCGTGCTGATGCTATGGAACCTGATGCAACCCTGCCTCCACTGTGACACCACAGAAGCTCGGGGAGCTCTGCAGACCGTGGGGATGCTGGCGAAGCTGATGGAACCCTGGGCACCACAGTGACGCTATGGAACCTGGTGGAACCGAGGGGCCACAGTGACACTGTGGGGCCTTTTGGAAGCAACAGGACCCTGGTGGGAAGCCACGGGATGATTAATCCTGCACGAACCTGCTCCAGGTGGGCTCCTCTCTCCCGGCTTCCACAGGTGCTGCTAGGATCCCACTCCGGCACTGGCTTGGCACGGGCTCACGGCTTCCTTTGGCAATGGCTCTGCTCCAGGATGGCATGCTGCAGAGAATGCAGGTAGATTTTGTGCTCACTCCTGGCATGCAGCTGGACAATAAAGCCTGATCCAGCCCCCCCTCAGCATATGTCCGGCTCTGGCATTGGGGCGGGGCAACTTTGGGAGCAGCCCCAGCCCTGCTCCTGCTCCCGGCTGGGCACCCAGCTGCTGGGACACAGGTGTGTCCTGATGCCACCGTCTACTCCTTTGAGAAGGGGAGGACAGAGTGCATCAGGGAGTTTGGTGTGGCTTACATGCGGCAAGGAGAAGGTGCAGCCCCAAACTGGCTTTCACTTCTAGAACCTTTTGCTATTGCGGGAGCAGCTGCTGGAGCTTTTCAACCGAGCTGCAAGAGTGAAAAGTGTGATGGCATGTCTATCTGAGAAGGAAGGTTCGGTGCCGCAGCCTGTTGTGCACAATTTATATGCTGATAAGAGAAGGGGGTGCTTTTGCAACGTTTTCCTTCCTGACACTTCTGTCTCTGTGAGCTTTAGCTGCTTGGACTCAGGGGTACCGAAGGTATGTGAAAGTGACTGGGATGCGAGAATCATGTTGCACAGGGAACAGGGAAGGTCAGCAAATGTTTCCTGTCCTGGCACATCTCTCAGTCTGAACTGCAGCTGCAGATGCTTCACTTCCGCCAAGGACTCTGCCACCTTGAGAGAAGGATGCGCTCTATGGAGTTGAGAAAGAAAGTGCGTCTCACTAGCTTCTTTCCTCTACTTCATAGACAGCAAAGGGGCTATGAAAGGCAGCACTGGCTTTTTGTTCTAGGACTTCTTCTTTACAAGCAGCTGCTGGATGTTTGGAAGGGGGTTTGGGATATGCAAAAATGAGAGGCTAAGATGGTAAGAGGGTAAGATGGAAGTCATCTGGCAAAAGCAGAGCTCACAAAAGGGCCAGCTGAGAAAGCTCTTGCTGCCTACAACTTCAACTGCACCCCTCAAAGCAGCAGCACACACGCTGCTCTCGGCACTTTCCTTCTCAGCTCTACGCACCATCCTAAGCCTTGCCTCTCCCACACTCAGGATCCAAAGACAACGGCACCAGGGACTGCTCACACACTAAAGGCACCAGGACAAAAGGCTCACCAGCTTGGCCTTTGCATTCCCGCTGACAGCTCCACAGCTTGAACCCAGAGAACTGCCTGCTGCCAACAGCCTTTCCAATCACTCTGAGCACCTCATGACAAGGAGTGTGGGGAATGAATCTCCAGCAGCCTCCTGCCCCAGGCTGTCCCCCGGGAGCAGCCCTGCTCCAGGCCGTGACTGCCACCTGCACAGCCAAAGGACCCAGAGCCGGTGTTACACACCACGGCTGTGCCTGGCACAGAGACACCAGTGGCCACACAAGTGGCCATGGCACTGTCCACACACAGTCCCTGCTGCTGCTCCCCCAGCCGCTGGCACCAACTCCCAGCCACCCACTCCTAAAGCCACGGGGCCCACTGGGACACTGCGGGGGCTCGTGGAAGCCAGCGGCCATTGTGACACAGCGGGGCTGCACAGAGCCCACGGTGCTTTGTGACCCGTGGCTCCCAGGAGAGCCTTTGTGATGCTGGGGAACTACAAGGAAGCCTGGCTCCTCTGTGACACCACCACAGAAGCTCAGGGGAGCCCTGGAGACCGTGCTGATGCTATTGAACCTGATGCAACCCTGCCTCCTCTGTGACACCACAGAACCTCTGGGAGCCCTGGAGACCGTGCTGATGCTATGGAACCTGATGCAACCCTGCCTCCACTGTGACACCACAGAAGCTCAGGGAGCCCTGGAGACTGTGGTGATGCTATGGAACCTGATGCAACCCTGCCTCCACTGTGACACCACAGAACCTCTGGGAGCCCTGGAGACCGTGCTGATGCTATGGAACCTGATGCAACCCTGCCTCCACTGTGACACCACAGAAGCTCAGGGAGCCCTGGAGACTGTGGTGATGCTATGGAACCTGATGCAACCCTGCCTCCACTGTGACACCACAGAACCTCTGGGAGCCCTGGAGACCGTGCTGATGCTATGGAACCTGATGCAACCCTGCCTCCACTGTGACACCACAGAAGCTCGGGGAGCTCTGCAGACCGTGGGGATGCTGGCGAAGCTGACGGAACCCTGGGCACCACAGTGACGCTATGGAACCTGGTGGAACCGAGGGGCCACAGTGACACTGTGGGGCCTTTTGGAAGCAACAGGACCCTGGTGGGAAGCCACGGGATGATTAATCCTGCACGAACCTGCTCCAGGTGGGCTCCTCTCTCCCGGCTTCCACAGGTGCTGCTAGGATCCCACTCCGGCACTGGCTTGGCACGGGCTCACGGCTTCCTTTGGCAATGGCTCTGCTCCAGGATGGCATGCTGCAGAGAATGCAGGTAGATTTTGTGCTCACTCCTGGCATGCAGCTGGACAATAAAGCCTGATCCAGCCCCCCCTCAGCATATGTCCGGCTCTGGCATTGGGGCGGGGCAACTTTGGGAGCAGCCCCAGCCCTGCTCCTGCTCCCGGCTGGGCACCCAGCTGCTGGGACACAGGTGTGTCCTGATGCCACCGTCTACTCCTTTGAGAAGGGGAGGACAGAGTGCATCAGGGAGTTTGGTGTGGCTTACATGCGGCAAGGAGAAGGTGCAGCCCCAAACTGGCTTTCACTTCTAGAACCTTTTGCTATTGCGGGAGCAGCTGCTGGAGCTTTTCAACCGAGCTGCAAGAGTGAAAAGTGTGATGGCATGTCTATCTGAGAAGGAAGGTTCGGTGCCGCAGCCTGTTGTGCACAATTTATATGCTGATAAGAGAAGGGGGTGCTTTTGGAACGTTTTCCTTCCTGACACTTCTGTCTCTGTGAGCTTTAGCTGCTTGGACTCAGGGATACCGAAGGTATGTGAAAGTGACTGGGATGCGAGAATCATGTTGCACAGGGAACAGGGAAGGTCAGCAAATGTTTCCTGTCCTGGCACATCTCTCAGTCTGAACTGCAGCTGCAGATGCTTCACTTCCGCCAAGGACTCTGCCACCTTGAGAGAAGGATGCGCTCTATGGAGTTGAGAAAGAAAGTGCGTCTCACTAGCTTCTTTCCTCTACTTCATAGACAGCAAAGGGGCTATGAAAGGCAGCACTGGCTTTTTGTTCTAGGACTTCTTCTTTACAAGCAGCTGCTGGATGTTTGGAAGGGGGTTTGGGATATGCAAAAATGAGAGGCTAAGATGGTAAGAGGGTAAGATGGAAGTCATCTGGCAAAAGCAGAGCTCACAAAAGGGCCAGCTGAGAAAGCTCTTGCTGCCTACAACTTCAACTGCACCCCTCAAAGCAGCAGCACACACGCTGCTCTCGGCACTTTCCTTCTCAGCTCTACGCACCATCCTAAGCCTTGCCTCTCCCACACTCAGGATCCAAAGACAACGGCACCAGGGACTGCTCACACACTAAAGGCACCAGGACAAAAGGCTCACCAGCTTGGCCTTTGCATTCCCGCTGACAGCTCCACAGCTTGAACCCAGAGAACTGCCTGCTGCCAACAGCCTTTCCAATCACTCTGAGCACCTCATGACAAGGAGTGTGGGGAATGAATCTCCAGCAGCCTCCTGCCCCAGGCTGTCCCCCGGGAGCAGCCCTGCTCCAGGCCGTGACTGCCACCTGCACAGCCAAAGGACCCAGAGCCGGTGTTACACACCACGGCTGTGCCTGGCACAGAGACACCAGTGGCCACACAAGTGGCCATGGCACTGTCCACACACAGTCCCTGCTGCTGCTCCCCCAGCCGCTGGCACCAACTCCCAGCCACCCACTCCTAAAGCCACGGGGCCCACTGGGACACTGCGGGGGCTCGTGGAAGCCAGCGGCCATTGTGACACAGCGGGGCTGCACAGAGCCCACGGTGCTTTGTGACCCGTGGCTCCCAGGAGAGCCTTTGTGATGCTGGGGAACTACAAGGAAGCCTGGCTCCTCTGTGACACCACCACAGAAGCTCAGGGGAGCCCTGGAGACCGTGCTGATGCTATGGAACCTGATGCAACCCTGCCTCCTCTGTGACACCACAGAACCTCTGGGAGCCCTGGAGACCGTGCTGATGCTATGGAACCTGATGCAACCCTGCCTCCACTGTGACACCACAGAAGCTCAGGGAGCCCTGGAGACTGTGGTGATGCTATGGAACCTGATGCAACCCTGCCTCCACTGTGACACCACAGAACCTCTGGGAGCCCTGGAGACCGTGCTGATGCTATGGAACCTGATGCAACCCTGCCTCCACTGTGACACCACAGAAGCTCGGGGAGCTCTGCAGACCGTGGGGATGCTGGCGAAGCTGACGGAACCCTGGGCACCACAGTGACGCTATGGAACCTGGTGGAACCGAGGGGCCACAGTGACACTGTGGGGCCTTTTGGAAGCAACAGGACCCTGGTGGGAAGCCACGGGATGATTAATCCTGCACGAACCTGCTCCAGGTGGGCTCCTCTCTCCCGGCTTCCACAGGTGCTGCTAGGATCCCACTCCGGCACTGGCTTGGCACAGGCTCACGGCTTCCTTTGGCAATGGCTCTGCTCCAGGATGGCATGCTGCAGAGAATGCAGGTAGATTTTGTGCTCACTCCTGGCATGCAGCTGGACAATAAAGCCTGATCCAGCCCCCCCTCAGCATATGTCCGGCTCTGGCATTGGGGCGGGGCAACTTTGGGAGCAGCCCCAGCCCTGCTCCTGCTCCCGGCTGGGCACCCAGCTGCTGGGACACAGGTGTGTCCTGATGCCACCGTCTACTCCTTTGAGAAGGGGAGGACAGAGTGCATCAGGGAGTTTGGTGTGGCTTACATGCGGCAAGGAGAAGGTGCAGCCCCAAACTGGCTTTCACTTCTAGAACCTTTTGCTATTGCGGGAGCAGCTGCTGGAGCTTTTCAACCGAGCTGCAAGAGTGAAAAGTGTGATGGCATGTCTATCTGAGAAGGAAGGTTCGGTGCCGCAGCCTGTTGTGCACAATTTATATGCTGATAAGAGAAGGGGGTGCTTTTGGAACGTTTTCCTTCCTGACACTTCTGTCTCTGTGAGCTTTAGCTGCTTGGACTCAGGGATACCGAAGGTATGTGAAAGTGACTGGGATGCGAGAATCATGTTGCACAGGGAACAGGGAAGGTCAGCAAATGTTTCCTGTCCTGGCACATCTCTCAGTCTGAACTGCAGCTGCAGATGCTTCACTTCCGCCAAGGACTCTGCCACCTTGAGAGAAGGATGCGCTCTATGGAGTTGAGAAAGAAAGTGCGTCTCACTAGCTTCTTTCCTCTACTTCATAGACAGCAAAGGGGCTATGAAAGGCAGCACTGGCTTTTTGTTCTAGGACTTCTTCTTTACAAGCAGCTGCTGGATGTTTGGAAGGGGGTTTGGGATATGCAAAAATGAGAGGCTAAGATGGTAAGAGGGTAAGATGGAAGTCATCTGGCAAAAGCAGAGCTCACAAAAGGGCCAGCTGAGAAAGCTCTTGCTGCCTACAACTTCAACTGCACCCCTCAAAGCAGCAGCACACACGCTGCTCTCGGCACTTTCCTTCTCAGCTCTACGCACCATCCTAAGCCTTGCCTCTCCCACACTCAGGATCCAAAGACAACGGCACCAGGGACTGCTCACACACTAAAGGCACCAGGACAAAAGGCTCACCAGCTTGGCCTTTGCATTCCCGCTGACAGCTCCACAGCTTGAACCCAGAGAACTGCCTGCTGCCAACAGCCTTTCCAATCACTCTGAGCACCTCATGACAAGGAGTGTGGGGAATGAATCTCCAGCAGCCTCCTGCCCCAGGCTGTCCCCCGGGAGCAGCCCTGCTCCAGGCCGTGACTGCCACCTGCACAGCCAAAGGACCCAGAGCCGGTGTTACACACCACGGCTGTGCCTGGCACAGAGACACCAGTGGCCACACAAGTGGCCATGGCACTGTCCACACACAGTCCCTGCTGCTGCTCCCCCAGCCGCTGGCACCAACTCCCAGCCACCCACTCCTAAAGCCACGGGGCCCACTGGGACACTGCGGGGGCTCGTGGAAGCCAGCGGCCATTGTGACACAGCGGGGCTGCACAGAGCCCACGGTGCTTTGTGACCCGTGGCTCCCAGGAGAGCCTTTGTGATGCTGGGGAACTACAAGGAAGCCTGGCTCCTCTGTGACACCACCACAGAAGCTCAGGGGAGCCCTGGAGACCGTGCTGATGCTATGGAACCTGATGCAACCCTGCCTCCTCTGTGACACCACAGAACCTCTGGGAGCCCTGGAGACCGTGCTGATGCTATGGAACCTGATGCAACCCTGCCTCCACTGTGACACCACAGAAGCTCAGGGAGCCCTGGAGACTGTGGTGATGCTATGGAACCTGATGCAACCCTGCCTCCACTGTGACACCACAGAACCTCTGGGAGCCCTGGAGACCGTGCTGATGCTATGGAACCTGATGCAACCCTGCCTCCACTGTGACACCACAGAAGCTCGGGGAGCTCTGCAGACCGTGGGGATGCTGGCGAAGCTGACGGAACCCTGGGCACCACAGTGACGCTATGGAACCTGGTGGAACCGAGGGGCCACAGTGACACTGTGGGGCCTTTTGGAAGCAACAGGACCCTGGTGGGAAGCCACGGGATGATTAATCCTGCACGAACCTGCTCCAGGTGGGCTCCTCTCTCCCGGCTTCCACAGGTGCTGCTAGGATCCCACTCCGGCACTGGCTTGGCACGGGCTCACGGCTTCCTTTGGCAATGGCTCTGCTCCAGGATGGCATGCTGCAGAGAATGCAGGTAGATTTTGTGCTCACTCCTGGCATGCAGCTGGACAATAAAGCCTGATCCAGCCCCCCCTCAGCATATGTCCGGCTCTGGCATTGGGGCGGGGCAACTTTGGGAGCAGCCCCAGCCCTGCTCCTGCTCCCGGCTGGGCACCCAGCTGCTGGGACACAGGTGTGTCCTGATGCCACCGTCTACTCCTTTGAGAAGGGGAGGACAGAGTGCATCAGGGAGTTTGGTGTGGCTTACATGCGGCAAGGAGAAGGTGCAGCCCCAAACTGGCTTTCACTTCTAGAACCTTTTGCTATTGCGGGAGCAGCTGCTGGAGCTTTTCAACCGAGCTGCAAGAGTGAAAAGTGTGATGGCATGTCTATCTGAGAAGGAAGGTTCGGTGCCGCAGCCTGTTGTGCACAATTTATATGCTGATAAGAGAAGGGGGTGCTTTTGCAACGTTTTCCTTCCTGACACTTCTGTCTCTGTGAGCTTTAGCTGCTTGGACTCAGGGGTACCGAAGGTATGTGAAAGTGACTGGGATGCGAGAATCATGTTGCACAGGGAACAGGGAAGGTCAGCAAATGTTTCCTGTCCTGGCACATCTCTCAGTCTGAACTGCAGCTGCAGATGCTTCACTTCCGCCAAGGACTCTGCCACCTTGAGAGAAGGATGCGCTCTATGGAGTTGAGAAAGAAAGTGCGTCTCACTAGCTTCTTTCCTCTACTTCATAGACAGCAAAGGGGCTATGAAAGGCAGCACTGGCTTTTTGTTCTAGGACTTCTTCTTTACAAGCAGCTGCTGGATGTTTGGAAGGGGGTTTGGGATATGCAAAAATGAGAGGCTAAGATGGTAAGAGGGTAAGATGGAAGTCATCTGGCAAAAGCAGAGCTCACAAAAGGGCCAGCTGAGAAAGCTCTTGCTGCCTACAACTTCAACTGCACCCCTCAAAGCAGCAGCACACACGCTGCTCTCGGCACTTTCCTTCTCAGCTCTACGCACCATCCTAAGCCTTGCCTCTCCCACACTCAGGATCCAAAGACAACGGCACCAGGGACTGCTCACACACTAAAGGCACCAGGACAAAAGGCTCACCAGCTTGGCCTTTGCATTCCCGCTGACAGCTCCACAGCTTGAACCCAGAGAACTGCCTGCTGCCAACAGCCTTTCCAATCACTCTGAGCACCTCATGACAAGGAGTGTGGGGAATGAATCTCCAGCAGCCTCCTGCCCCAGGCTGTCCCCCGGGAGCAGCCCTGCTCCAGGCCGTGACTGCCACCTGCACAGCCAAAGGACCCAGAGCCGGTGTTACACACCACGGCTGTGCCTGGCACAGAGACACCAGTGGCCACACAAGTGGCCATGGCACTGTCCACACACAGTCCCTGCTGCTGCTCCCCCAGCCGCTGGCACCAACTCCCAGCCACCCACTCCTAAAGCCACGGGGCCCACTGGGACACTGCGGGGGCTCGTGGAAGCCAGCGGCCATTGTGACACAGCGGGGCTGCACAGAGCCCACGGTGCTTTGTGACCCGTGGCTCCCAGGAGAGCCTTTGTGATGCTGGGGAACTACAAGGAAGCCTGGCTCCTCTGTGACACCACCACAGAAGCTCAGGGGAGCCCTGGAGACCGTGCTGATGCTATGGAACCTGATGCAACCCTGCCTCCTCTGTGACACCACAGAACCTCTGGGAGCCCTGGAGACCGTGCTGATGCTATGGAACCTGATGCAACCCTGCCTCCACTGTGACACCACAGAAGCTCAGGGAGCCCTGGAGACTGTGGTGATGCTATGGAACCTGATGCAACCCTGCCTCCACTGTGACACCACAGAACCTCTGGGAGCCCTGGAGACCGTGCTGATGCTATGGAACCTGATGCAACCCTGCCTCCACTGTGACACCACAGAAGCTCGGGGAGCTCTGCAGACCGTGGGGATGCTGGCGAAGCTGACGGAACCCTGGGCACCACAGTGACGCTATGGAACCTGGTGGAACCGAGGGGCCACAGTGACACTGTGGGGCCTTTTGGAAGCAACAGGACCCTGGTGGGAAGCCACGGGATGATTAATCCTGCACGAACCTGCTCCAGGTGGGCTCCTCTCTCCCGGCTTCCACAGGTGCTGCTAGGATCCCACTCCGGCACTGGCTTGGCACGGGCTCACGGCTTCCTTTGGCAATGGCTCTGCTCCAGGATGGCATGCTGCAGAGAATGCAGGTAGATTTTGTGCTCACTCCTGGCATGCAGCTGGACAATAAAGCCTGATCCAGCCCCCCCTCAGCATATGTCCGGCTCTGGCATTGGGGCGGGGCAACTTTGGGAGCAGCCCCAGCCCTGCTCCTGCTCCCGGCTGGGCACCCAGCTGCTGGGACACAGGTGTGTCCTGATGCCACCGTCTACTCCTTTGAGAAGGGGAGGACAGAGTGCATCAGGGAGTTTGGTGTGGCTTACATGCGGCAAGGAGAAGGTGCAGCCCCAAACTGGCTTTCACTTCTAGAACCTTTTGCTATTGCGGGAGCAGCTGCTGGAGCTTTTCAACCGAGCTGCAAGAGTGAAAAGTGTGATGGCATGTCTATCTGAGAAGGAAGGTTCGGTGCCGCAGCCTGTTGTGCACAATTTATATGCTGATAAGAGAAGGGGGTGCTTTTGCAACGTTTTCCTTCCTGACACTTCTGTCTCTGTGAGCTTTAGCTGCTTGGACTCAGGGATACCGAAGGTATGTGAAAGTGACTGGGATGCGAGAATCATGTTGCACAGGGAACAGGGAAGGTCAGCAAATGTTTCCTGTCCTGGCACATCTCTCAGTCTGAACTGCAGCTGCAGATGCTTCACTTCCGCCAAGGACTCTGCCACCTTGAGAGAAGGATGCGCTCTATGGAGTTGAGAAAGAAAGTGCGTCTCACTAGCTTCTTTCCTCTACTTCATAGACAGCAAAGGGGCTATGAAAGGCAGCACTGGCTTTTTGTTCTAGGACTTCTTCTTTACAAGCAGCTGCTGGATGTTTGGAAGGGGGTTTGGGATATGCAAAAATGAGAGGCTAAGATGGTAAGAGGGTAAGATGGAAGTCATCTGGCAAAAGCAGAGCTCACAAAAGGGCCAGCTGAGAAAGCTCTTGCTGCCTACAACTTCAACTGCACCCCTCAAAGCAGCAGCACACACGCTGCTCTCGGCACTTTCCTTCTCAGCTCTACGCACCATCCTAAGCCTTGCCTCTCCCACACTCAGGATCCAAAGACAACGGCACCAGGGACTGCTCACACACTAAAGGCACCAGGACAAAAGGCTCACCAGCTTGGCCTTTGCATTCCCGCTGACAGCTCCACAGCTTGAACCCAGAGAACTGCCTGCTGCCAACAGCCTTTCCAATCACTCTGAGCACCTCATGACAAGGAGTGTGGGGAATGAATCTCCAGCAGCCTCCTGCCCCAGGCTGTCCCCCGGGAGCAGCCCTGCTCCAGGCCGTGACTGCCACCTGCACAGCCAAAGGACCCAGAGCCGGTGTTACACACCACGGCTGTGCCTGGCACAGAGACACCAGTGGCCACACAAGTGGCCATGGCACTGTCCACACACAGTCCCTGCTGCTGCTCCCCCAGCCGCTGGCACCAACTCCCAGCCACCCACTCCTAAAGCCACGGGGCCCACTGGGACACTGCGGGGGCTCGTGGAAGCCAGCGGCCATTGTGACACAGCGGGGCTGCACAGAGCCCACGGTGCTTTGTGACCCGTGGCTCCCAGGAGAGCCTTTGTGATGCTGGGGAACTACAAGGAAGCCTGGCTCCTCTGTGACACCACCACAGAAGCTCAGGGGAGCCCTGGAGACCGTGCTGATGCTATGGAACCTGATGCAACCCTGCCTCCTCTGTGACACCACAGAACCTCTGGGAGCCCTGGAGACCGTGCTGATGCTATGGAACCTGATGCAACCCTGCCTCCACTGTGACACCACAGAAGCTCAGGGAGCCCTGGAGACTGTGGTGATGCTATGGAACCTGATGCAACCCTGCCTCCACTGTGACACCACAGAACCTCTGGGAGCCCTGGAGACCGTGCTGATGCTATGGAACCTGATGCAACCCTGCCTCCACTGTGACACCACAGAAGCTCGGGGAGCTCTGCAGACCGTGGGGATGCTGGCGAAGCTGACGGAACCCTGGGCACCACAGTGACGCTATGGAACCTGGTGGAACCGAGGGGCCACAGTGACACTGTGGGGCCTTTTGGAAGCAACAGGACCCTGGTGGGAAGCCACGGGATGATTAATCCTGCACGAACCTGCTCCAGGTGGGCTCCTCTCTCCCGGCTTCCACAGGTGCTGCTAGGATCCCACTCCGGCACTGGCTTGGCACGGGCTCACGGCTTCCTTTGGCAATGGCTCTGCTCCAGGATGGCATGCTGCAGAGAATGCAGGTAGATTTTGTGCTCACTCCTGGCATGCAGCTGGACAATAAAGCCTGATCCAGCCCCCCCTCAGCATATGTCCGGCTCTGGCATTGGGGCGGGGCAACTTTGGGAGCAGCCCCAGCCCTGCTCCTGCTCCCGGCTGGGCACCCAGCTGCTGGGACACAGGTGTGTCCTGATGCCACCGTCTACTCCTTTGAGAAGGGGAGGACAGAGTGCATCAGGGAGTTTGGTGTGGCTTACATGCGGCAAGGAGAAGGTGCAGCCCCAAACTGGCTTTCACTTCTAGAACCTTTTGCTATTGCGGGAGCAGCTGCTGGAGCTTTTCAACCGAGCTGCAAGAGTGAAAAGTGTGATGGCATGTCTATCTGAGAAGGAAGGTTCGGTGCCGCAGCCTGTTGTGCACAATTTATATGCTGATAAGAGAAGGGGGTGCTTTTGCAACGTTTTCCTTCCTGACACTTCTGTCTCTGTGAGCTTTAGCTGCTTGGACTCAGGGATACCGAAGGTATGTGAAAGTGACTGGGATGCGAGAATCATGTTGCACAGGGAACAGGGAAGGTCAGCAAATGTTTCCTGTCCTGGCACATCTCTCAGTCTGAACTGCAGCTGCAGATGCTTCACTTCCGCCAAGGACTCTGCCACCTTGAGAGAAGGATGCGCTCTATGGAGTTGAGAAAGAAAGTGCGTCTCACTAGCTTCTTTCCTCTACTTCATAGACAGCAAAGGGGCTATGAAAGGCAGCACTGGCTTTTTGTTCTAGGACTTCTTCTTTACAAGCAGCTGCTGGATGTTTGGAAGGGGGTTTGGGATATGCAAAAATGAGAGGCTAAGATGGTAAGAGGGTAAGATGGAAGTCATCTGGCAAAAGCAGAGCTCACAAAAGGGCCAGCTGAGAAAGCTCTTGCTGCCTACAACTTCAACTGCACCCCTCAAAGCAGCAGCACACACGCTGCTCTCGGCACTTTCCTTCTCAGCTCTACGCACCATCCTAAGCCTTGCCTCTTCCACACTCAGGATCCAAAGACAATGGCACCAGGGACTGCTCACACACTAAAGGCACCAGGACAAAAGGCTCACCAGCTTGGCCTTTGCATTCCCGCTGACAGCTCCACAGCTTGAACCCAGAGAACTGCCTGCTGCCAACAGCCTTTCCAATCACTCTGAGCACCTCATGACAAGGAGTGTGGGGAATGAATCTCCAGCAGCCTCCTGCCCCAGGCTGTCCCCCGGGAGCAGCCCTGCTCCAGGCTGTGACTGCCACCTGCACAGCCAAAGGACCCAGAGCCGGTGTTACACACCACGGCTGTGCCTGGCACAGAGACACCAGTGGCCACACAAGTGGCCATGGCACTGTCCACACACAGTCCCTGCTGCTGCTCCCCCAGCCGCTGGCACCAACTCCCAGCCACCCACTCCTAAAGCCACGGGGCCCACTGGGACACTGCGGGGGCTCGTGGAAGCCAGCGGCCATTGTGACACAGCGGGGCTGCACAGAGCCCACGGTGCTTTGTGACCCGTGGCTCCCAGGAGAGCCTTTGTGATGCTGGGGAACTACAAGGAAGCCTGGCTCCTCTGTGACACCACCACAGAAGCTCAGGGGAGCCCTTGAGACTGTGCTGATGCTATTGAACCTGATGCAACCCTGCCTCCTCTGTGACACCACAGAAGCTCTTGGAGCCCTGGAGACCGTGGTGATGCTATGGAACCTGATGCAACCCTGCCTCCTCTGTGACACCACAGAACCTCTGGGAGCCCTGGAGACCGTGCTGATGCTATGGAACCTGATGCAACCCTGCCTCCACTGTGACACCACAGAAGCTCAGGGAGCCCTGGAGACCGTGGTGATGCTATGGAACCTGATGCAACCCTGCCTCCACTGTGACACCACAGAACCTCTGGGAGCCCTGGAGACCGTGCTGATGCTATGGAACCTGATGCAACCCTGCCTCCACTGTGACACCACAGAAGCTCGGGGAGCTCTGCAGACCGTGGGGATGCTGGCGAAGCTGACGGAACCCTGGGCACCACAGTGACGCTATGGAACCTGGTGGAACCGAGGGGCCACAGTGACACTGTGGGGCCTTTTGGAAGCAACAGGACCCTGGTGGGAAGCCACGGGATGATTAATCCTGCACGAACCTGCTCCAGGTGGGCTCCTCTCTCCCGGCTTCCACAGGTGCTGCTAGGATCCCACTCCGGCACTGGCTTGGCACGGGCTCACGGCTTCCTTTGGCAATGGCTCTGCTCCAGGATGGCATGCTGCAGAGAATGCAGGTAGATTTTGTGCTCACTCCTGGCATGCAGCTGGACAATAAAGCCTGATCCAGCCCCCCCTCAGCATATGTCCGGCTCTGGCATTGGGGCGGGGCAACTTTGGGAGCAGCCCCAGCCCTGCTCCTGCTCCCGGCTGGGCACCCAGCTGCTGGGACACAGGTGTGTCCTGATGCCACCGTCTACTCCTTTGAGAAGGGGAGGACAGAGTGCATCAGGGAGTTTGGTGTGGCTTACATGCGGCAAGGAGAAGGTGCAGCCCCAAACTGGCTTTCACTTCTAGAACCTTTTGCTATTGCGGGAGCAGCTGCTGGAGCTTTTCAACCGAGCTGCAAGAGTGAAAAGTGTGATGGCATGTCTATCTGAGAAGGAAGGTTCGGTGCCGCAGCCTGTTGTGCACAATTTATATGCTGATAAGAGAAGGGGGTGCTTTTGCAACGTTTTCCTT
The DNA here is from genome assembly GCF_041296385.1 of Aphelocoma coerulescens. NCBI lineage: Eukaryota > Metazoa > Chordata > Aves > Passeriformes > Corvidae > Aphelocoma > Aphelocoma coerulescens. The sequence continues at coordinate 10,362 of NW_027183721.1, read as the reverse complement.
CCTGACACTTCTGTCTCTGTGAGCTTTAGCTGCTTGGACTCAGGGGTACCGAAGGTATGTGAAAGTGACTGGGATGCGAGAATCATGCTGCACAGGGAACAGGGAAGGTCAGCAAATGTTTCCTGTCCTGGCACATCTCTCAGTCTGAACTGCAGCTGCAGATGCTTCACTTCCGCCAAGGACTCTGCCACCTTGAGAGAAGGATGCGCTCTATGGAGTTGAGAAAGAAAGTGCGTCTCACTAGCTTCTTTCCTCTACTTCATAGACAGCAAAGGGGCTATGAAAGGCAGCACTGGCTTTTTGTTCTAGGACTTCTTCTTTACAAGCAGCTGCTGGATGTTTGGAAGGGGGTTTGGGATATGCAAAAATGAGAGGCTAAGATGGTAAGAGGGTAAGATGGAAGTCATCTGGCAAAAGCAGAGCTCACAAAAGGGCCAGCTGAGAAAGCTCTTGCTGCCTACAACTTCAACTGCACCCCTCAAAGCAGCAGCACACACGCTGCTCTCGGCACTTTCCTTCTCAGCTCTACGCACCATCCTAAGCCTTGCCTCTCCCACACTCAGGATCCAAAGACAACGGCACCAGGGACTGCTCACACACTAAAGGCACCAGGACAAAAGGCTCACCAGCTTGGCCTTTGCATTCCCGCTGACAGCTCCACAGCTTGAACCCAGAGAACTGCCTGCTGCCAACAGCCTTTCCAATCACTCTGAGCACCTCATGACAAGGAGTGTGGGGAATGAATCTCCAGCAGCCTCCTGCCCCAGGCTGTCCCCCGGGAGCAGCCCTGCTCCAGGCCGTGACTGCCACCTGCACAGCCAAAGGACCCAGAGCCGGTGTTACACACCACGGCTGTGCCTGGCACAGAGACACCAGTGGCCACACAAGTGGCCATGGCACTGTCCACACACAGTCCCTGCTGCTGCTCCCCCAGCCGCTGGCACCAACTCCCAGCCACCCACTCCTAAAGCCACGGGGCCCACTGGGACACTGCGGGGGCTCGTGGAAGCCAGCGGCCATTGTGACACAGCGGGGCTGCACAGAGCCCACGGTGCTTTGTGACCCGTGGCTCCCAGGAGAGCCTTTGTGATGCTGGGGAACTACAAGGAAGCCTGGCTCCTCTGTGACACCACCACAGAAGCTCAGGGGAGCCCTGGAGACCGTGCTGATGCTATGGAACCTGATGCAACCCTGCCTCCTCTGTGACACCACAGAACCTCTGGGAGCCCTGGAGACCGTGCTGATGCTATGGAACCTGATGCAACCCTGCCTCCACTGTGACACCACAGAAGCTCAGGGAGCCCTGGAGACTGTGGTGATGCTATGGAACCTGATGCAACCCTGCCTCCACTGTGACACCACAGAACCTCTGGGAGCCCTGGAGACCGTGCTGATGCTATGGAACCTGATGCAACCCTGCCTCCACTGTGACACCACAGAAGCTCGGGGAGCTCTGCAGACCGTGGGGATGCTGGCGAAGCTGACGGAACCCTGGGCACCACAGTGACGCTATGGAACCTGGTGGAACCGAGGGGCCACAGTGACACTGTGGGGCCTTTTGGAAGCAACAGGACCCTGGTGGGAAGCCACGGGATGATTAATCCTGCACGAACCTGCTCCAGGTGGGCTCCTCTCTCCCGGCTTCCACAGGTGCTGCTAGGATCCCACTCCGGCACTGGCTTGGCACGGGCTCACGGCTTCCTTTGGCAATGGCTCTGCTCCAGGATGGCATGCTGCAGAGAATGCAGGTAGATTTTGTGCTCACTCCTGGCATGCAGCTGGACAATAAAGCCTGATCCAGCCCCCCCTCAGCATATGTCCGGCTCTGGCATTGGGGCGGGGCAACTTTGGGAGCAGCCCCAGCCCTGCTCCTGCTCCCGGCTGGGCACCCAGCTGCTGGGACACAGGTGTGTCCTGATGCCACCGTCTACTCCTTTGAGAAGGGGAGGACAGAGTGCATCAGGGAGTTTGGTGTGGCTTACATGCGGCAAGGAGAAGGTGCAGCCCCAAACTGGCTTTCACTTCTAGAACCTTTTGCTATTGCGGGAGCAGCTGCTGGAGCTTTTCAACCGAGCTGCAAGAGTGAAAAGTGTGATGGCATGTCTATCTGAGAAGGAAGGTTCGGTGCCGCAGCCTGTTGTGCACAATTTATATGCTGATAAGAGAAGGGGGTGCTTTTGCAACGTTTTCCTTCCTGACACTTCTGTCTCTGTGAGCTTTAGCTGCTTGGACTCAGGGATACCGAAGGTATGTGAAAGTGACTGGGATGCGAGAATCATGTTGCACAGGGAACAGGGAAGGTCAGCAAATGTTTCCTGTCCTGGCACATCTCTCAGTCTGAACTGCAGCTGCAGATGCTTCACTTCCGCCAAGGACTCTGCCACCTTGAGAGAAGGATGCGCTCTATGGAGTTGAGAAAGAAAGTGCGTCTCACTAGCTTCTTTCCTCTACTTCATAGACAGCAAAGGGGCTATGAAAGGCAGCACTGGCTTTTTGTTCTAGGACTTCTTCTTTACAAGCAGCTGCTGGATGTTTGGAAGGGGGTTTGGGATATGCAAAAATGAGAGGCTAAGATGGTAAGAGGGTAAGATGGAAGTCATCTGGCAAAAGCAGAGCTCACAAAAGGGCCAGCTGAGAAAGCTCTTGCTGCCTACAACTTCAACTGCACCCCTCAAAGCAGCAGCACACACGCTGCTCTCGGCACTTTCCTTCTCAGCTCTACGCACCATCCTAAGCCTTGCCTCTCCCACACTCAGGATCCAAAGACAACGGCACCAGGGACTGCTCACACACTAAAGGCACCAGGACAAAAGGCTCACCAGCTTGGCCTTTGCATTCCCGCTGACAGCTCCACAGCTTGAACCCAGAGAACTGCCTGCTGCCAACAGCCTTTCCAATCACTCTGAGCACCTCATGACAAGGAGTGTGGGGAATGAATCTCCAGCAGCCTCCTGCCCCAGGCTGTCCCCCGGGAGCAGCCCTGCTCCAGGCCGTGACTGCCACCTGCACAGCCAAAGGACCCAGAGCCGGTGTTACACACCACGGCTGTGCCTGGCACAGAGACACCAGTGGCCACACAAGTGGCCATGGCACTGTCCACACACAGTCCCTGCTGCTGCTCCCCCAGCCGCTGGCACCAACTCCCAGCCACCCACTCCTAAAGCCACGGGGCCCACTGGGACACTGCGGGGGCTCGTGGAAGCCAGCGGCCATTGTGACACAGCGGGGCTGCACAGAGCCCACGGTGCTTTGTGACCCGTGGCTCCCAGGAGAGCCTTTGTGATGCTGGGGAACTACAAGGAAGCCTGGCTCCTCTGTGACACCACCACAGAAGCTCAGGGGAGCCCTGGAGACCGTGCTGATGCTATGGAACCTGATGCAACCCTGCCTCCTCTGTGACACCACAGAACCTCTGGGAGCCCTGGAGACCGTGCTGATGCTATGGAACCTGATGCAACCCTGCCTCCACTGTGACACCACAGAAGCTCAGGGAGCCCTGGAGACTGTGGTGATGCTATGGAACCTGATGCAACCCTGCCTCCACTGTGACACCACAGAACCTCTGGGAGCCCTGGAGACCGTGCTGATGCTATGGAACCTGATGCAACCCTGCCTCCACTGTGACACCACAGAAGCTCGGGGAGCTCTGCAGACCGTGGGGATGCTGGCGAAGCTGACGGAACCCTGGGCACCACAGTGACGCTATGGAACCTGGTGGAACCGAGGGGCCACAGTGACACTGTGGGGCCTTTTGGAAGCAACAGGACCCTGGTGGGAAGCCACGGGATGATTAATCCTGCACGAACCTGCTCCAGGTGGGCTCCTCTCTCCCGGCTTCCACAGGTGCTGCTAGGATCCCACTCCGGCACTGGCTTGGCACGGGCTCACGGCTTCCTTTGGCAATGGCTCTGCTCCAGGATGGCATGCTGCAGAGAATGCAGGTAGATTTTGTGCTCACTCCTGGCATGCAGCTGGACAATAAAGCCTGATCCAGCCCCCCCTCAGCATATGTCCGGCTCTGGCATTGGGGCGGGGCAACTTTGGGAGCAGCCCCAGCCCTGCTCCTGCTCCCGGCTGGGCACCCAGCTGCTGGGACACAGGTGTGTCCTGATGCCACCGTCTACTCCTTTGAGAAGGGGAGGACAGAGTGCATCAGGGAGTTTGGTGTGGCTTACATGCGGCAAGGAGAAGGTGCAGCCCCAAACTGGCTTTCACTTCTAGAACCTTTTGCTATTGCGGGAGCAGCTGCTGGAGCTTTTCAACCGAGCTGCAAGAGTGAAAAGTGTGATGGCATGTCTATCTGAGAAGGAAGGTTCGGTGCCGCAGCCTGTTGTGCACAATTTATATGCTGATAAGAGAAGGGGGTGCTTTTGCAACGTTTTCCTTCCTGACACTTCTGTCTCTGTGAGCTTTAGCTGCTTGGACTCAGGGATACCGAAGGTATGTGAAAGTGACTGGGATGCGAGAATCATGTTGCACAGGGAACAGGGAAGGTCAGCAAATGTTTCCTGTCCTGGCACATCTCTCAGTCTGAACTGCAGCTGCAGATGCTTCACTTCCGCCAAGGACTCTGCCACCTTGAGAGAAGGATGCGCTCTATGGAGTTGAGAAAGAAAGTGCGTCTCACTAGCTTCTTTCCTCTACTTCATAGACAGCAAAGGGGCTATGAAAGGCAGCACTGGCTTTTTGTTCTAGGACTTCTTCTTTACAAGCAGCTGCTGGATGTTTGGAAGGGGGTTTGGGATATGCAAAAATGAGAGGCTAAGATGGTAAGAGGGTAAGATGGAAGTCATCTGGCAAAAGCAGAGCTCACAAAAGGGCCAGCTGAGAAAGCTCTTGCTGCCTACAACTTCAACTGCACCCCTCAAAGCAGCAGCACACACGCTGCTCTCGGCACTTTCCTTCTCAGCTCTACGCACCATCCTAAGCCTTGCCTCTCCCACACTCAGGATCCAAAGACAACGGCACCAGGGACTGCTCACACACTAAAGGCACCAGGACAAAAGGCTCACCAGCTTGGCCTTTGCATTCCCGCTGACAGCTCCACAGCTTGAACCCAGAGAACTGCCTGCTGCCAACAGCCTTTCCAATCACTCTGAGCACCTCATGACAAGGAGTGTGGGGAATGAATCTCCAGCAGCCTCCTGCCCCAGGCTGTCCCCCGGGAGCAGCCCTGCTCCAGGCCGTGACTGCCACCTGCACAGCCAAAGGACCCAGAGCCGGTGTTACACACCACGGCTGTGCCTGGCACAGAGACACCAGTGGCCACACAAGTGGCCATGGCACTGTCCACACACAGTCCCTGCTGCTGCTCCCCCAGCCGCTGGCACCAACTCCCAGCCACCCACTCCTAAAGCCACGGGGCCCACTGGGACACTGCGGGGGCTCGTGGAAGCCAGCGGCCATTGTGACACAGCGGGGCTGCACAGAGCCCACGGTGCTTTGTGACCCGTGGCTCCCAGGAGAGCCTTTGTGATGCTGGGGAACTACAAGGAAGCCTGGCTCCTCTGTGACACCACCACAGAAGCTCAGGGGAGCCCTGGAGACCGTGCTGATGCTATGGAACCTGATGCAACCCTGCCTCCTCTGTGACACCACAGAACCTCTGGGAGCCCTGGAGACCGTGCTGATGCTATGGAACCTGATGCAACCCTGCCTCCACTGTGACACCACAGAAGCTCAGGGAGCCCTGGAGACTGTGGTGATGCTATGGAACCTGATGCAACCCTGCCTCCACTGTGACACCACAGAACCTCTGGGAGCCCTGGAGACCGTGCTGATGCTATGGAACCTGATGCAACCCTGCCTCCACTGTGACACCACAGAAGCTCGGGGAGCTCTGCAGACCGTGGGGATGCTGGCGAAGCTGACGGAACCCTGGGCACCACAGTGACGCTATGGAACCTGGTGGAACCGAGGGGCCACAGTGACACTGTGGGGCCTTTTGGAAGCAACAGGACCCTGGTGGGAAGCCACGGGATGATTAATCCTGCACGAACCTGCTCCAGGTGGGCTCCTCTCTCCCGGCTTCCACAGGTGCTGCTAGGATCCCACTCCGGCACTGGCTTGGCACGGGCTCACGGCTTCCTTTGGCAATGGCTCTGCTCCAGGATGGCATGCTGCAGAGAATGCAGGTAGATTTTGTGCTCACTCCTGGCATGCAGCTGGACAATAAAGCCTGATCCAGCCCCCCCTCAGCATATGTCCGGCTCTGGCATTGGGGCGGGGCAACTTTGGGAGCAGCCCCAGCCCTGCTCCTGCTCCCGGCTGGGCACCCAGCTGCTGGGACACAGGTGTGTCCTGATGCCACCGTCTACTCCTTTGAGAAGGGGAGGACAGAGTGCATCAGGGAGTTTGGTGTGGCTTACATGCGGCAAGGAGAAGGTGCAGCCCCAAACTGGCTTTCACTTCTAGAACCTTTTGCTATTGCGGGAGCAGCTGCTGGAGCTTTTCAACCGAGCTGCAAGAGTGAAAAGTGTGATGGCATGTCTATCTGAGAAGGAAGGTTCGGTGCCGCAGCCTGTTGTGCACAATTTATATGCTGATAAGAGAAGGGGGTGCTTTTGGAACGTTTTCCTTCCTGACACTTCTGTCTCTGTGAGCTTTAGCTGCTTGGACTCAGGGATACCGAAGGTATGTGAAAGTGACTGGGATGCGAGAATCATGTTGCACAGGGAACAGGGAAGGTCAGCAAATGTTTCCTGTCCTGGCACATCTCTCAGTCTGAACTGCAGCTGCAGATGCTTCACTTCCGCCAAGGACTCTGCCACCTTGAGAGAAGGATGCGCTCTATGGAGTTGAGAAAGAAAGTGCGTCTCACTAGCTTCTTTCCTCTACTTCATAGACAGCAAAGGGGCTATGAAAGGCAGCACTGGCTTTTTGTTCTAGGACTTCTTCTTTACAAGCAGCTGCTGGATGTTTGGAAGGGGGTTTGGGATATGCAAAAATGAGAGGCTAAGATGGTAAGAGGGTAAGATGGAAGTCATCTGGCAAAAGCAGAGCTCACAAAAGGGCCAGCTGAGAAAGCTCTTGCTGCCTACAACTTCAACTGCACCCCTCAAAGCAGCAGCACACACGCTGCTCTCGGCACTTTCCTTCTCAGCTCTACGCACCATCCTAAGCCTTGCCTCTTCCACACTCAGGATCCAAAGACAATGGCACCAGGGACTGCTCACACACTAAAGGCACCAGGACAAAAGGCTCACCAGCTTGGCCTTTGCATTCCCGCTGACAGCTCCACAGCTTGAACCCAGAGAACTGCCTGCTGCCAACAGCCTTTCCAATCACTCTGAGCACCTCATGACAAGGAGTGTGGGGAATGAATCTCCAGCAGCCTCCTGCCCCAGGCTGTCCCCCGGGAGCAGCCCTGCTCCAGGCTGTGACTGCCACCTGCACAGCCAAAGGACCCAGAGCCGGTGTTACACACCACGGCTGTGCCTGGCACAGAGACACCAGTGGCCACACAAGTGGCCATGGCACTGTCCACACACAGTCCCTGCTGCTGCTCCCCCAGCCGCTGGCACCAACTCCCAGCCACCCACTCCTAAAGCCACGGGGCCCACTGGGACACTGCGGGGGCTCGTGGAAGCCAGCGGCCATTGTGACACAGCGGGGCTGCACAGAGCCCACGGTGCTTTGTGACCCGTGGCTCCCAGGAGAGCCTTTGTGATGCTGGGGAACTACAAGGAAGCCTGGCTCCTCTGTGACACCACCACAGAAGCTCAGGGGAGCCCTGGAGACTGTGCTGATGCTATTGAACCTGATGCAACCCTGCCTCCTCTGTGACACCACAGAAGCTCTTGGAGCCCTGGAGACCGTGGTGATGCTATGGAACCTGATGCAACCCTGCCTCCTCTGTGACACCACAGAACCTCTGGGAGCCCTGGAGACCGTGCTGATGCTATGGAACCTGATGCAACCCTGCCTCCACTGTGACACCACAGAAGCTCAGGGAGCCCTGGAGACTGTGGTGATGCTATGGAACCTGATGCAACCCTGCCTCCACTGTGACACCACAGAACCTCTGGGAGCCCTGGAGACCGTGCTGATGCTATGGAACCTGATGCAACCCTGCCTCCACTGTGACACCACAGAAGCTCGGGGAGCTCTGCAGACCGTGGGGATGCTGGCGAAGCTGACGGAACCCTGGGCACCACAGTGACGCTATGGAACCTGGTGGAACCGAGGGGCCACAGTGACACTGTGGGGCCTTTTGGAAGCAACAGGACCCTGGTGGGAAGCCACGGGATGATTAATCCTGCACGAACCTGCTCCAGGTGGGCTCCTCTCTCCCGGCTTCCACAGGTGCTGCTAGGATCCCACTCCGGCACTGGCTTGGCACGGGCTCACGGCTTCCTTTGGCAATGGCTCTGCTCCAGGATGGCATGCTGCAGAGAATGCAGGTAGATTTTGTGCTCACTCCTGGCATGCAGCTGGACAATAAAGCCTGATCCAGCCCCCCCTCAGCATATGTCCGGCTCTGGCATTGGGGCGGGGCAACTTTGGGAGCAGCCCCAGCCCTGCTCCTGCTCCCGGCTGGGCACCCAGCTGCTGGGACACAGGTGTGTCCTGATGCCACCGTCTACTCCTTTGAGAAGGGGAGGACAGAGTGCATCAGGGAGTTTGGTGTGGCTTACATGCGGCAAGGAGAAGGTGCAGCCCCAAACTGGCTTTCACTTCTAGAACCTTTTGCTATTGCGGGAGCAGCTGCTGGAGCTTTTCAACCGAGCTGCAAGAGTGAAAAGTGTGATGGCATGTCTATCTGAGAAGGAAGGTTCGGTGCCGCAGCCTGTTGTGCACAATTTATATGCTGATAAGAGAAGGGGGTGCTTTTGCAACGTTTTCCTTCCTGACACTTCTGTCTCTGTGAGCTTTAGCTGCTTGGACTCAGGGGTACCGAAGGTATGTGAAAGTGACTGGGATGCGAGAATCATGCTGCACAGGGAACAGGGAAGGTCAGCAAATGTTTCCTGTCCTGGCACATCTCTCAGTCTGAACTGCAGCTGCAGATGCTTCACTTCCGCCAAGGACTCTGCCACCTTGAGAGAAGGATGCGCTCTATGGAGTTGAGAAAGAAAGTGCGTCTCACTAGCTTCTTTCCTCTACTTCATAGACAGCAAAGGGGCTATGAAAGGCAGCACTGGCTTTTTGTTCTAGGACTTCTTCTTTACAAGCAGCTGCTGGATGTTTGGAAGGGGGTTTGGGATATGCAAAAATGAGAGGCTAAGATGGTAAGAGGGTAAGATGGAAGTCATCTGGCAAAAGCAGAGCTCACAAAAGGGCCAGCTGAGAAAGCTCTTGCTGCCTACAACTTCAACTGCACCCCTCAAAGCAGCAGCACACACGCTGCTCTCGGCACTTTCCTTCTCAGCTCTACGCACCATCCTAAGCCTTGCCTCTCCCACACTCAGGATCCAAAGACAACGGCACCAGGGACTGCTCACACACTAAAGGCACCAGGACAAAAGGCTCACCAGCTTGGCCTTTGCATTCCCGCTGACAGCTCCACAGCTTGAACCCAGAGAACTGCCTGCTGCCAACAGCCTTTCCAATCACTCTGAGCACCTCATGACAAGGAGTGTGGGGAATGAATCTCCAGCAGCCTCCTGCCCCAGGCTGTCCCCCGGGAGCAGCCCTGCTCCAGGCCGTGACTGCCACCTGCACAGCCAAAGGACCCAGAGCCGGTGTTACACACCACGGCTGTGCCTGGCACAGAGACACCAGTGGCCACACAAGTGGCCATGGCACTGTCCACACACAGTCCCTGCTGCTGCTCCCCCAGCCGCTGGCACCAACTCCCAGCCACCCACTCCTAAAGCCACGGGGCCCACTGGGACACTGCGGGGGCTCGTGGAAGCCAGCGGCCATTGTGACACAGCGGGGCTGCACAGAGCCCACGGTGCTTTGTGACCCGTGGCTCCCAGGAGAGCCTTTGTGATGCTGGGGAACTACAAGGAAGCCTGGCTCCTCTGTGACACCACCACAGAAGCTCAGGGGAGCCCTGGAGACCGTGCTGATGCTATGGAACCTGATGCAACCCTGCCTCCTCTGTGACACCACAGAACCTCTGGGAGCCCTGGAGACCGTGCTGATGCTATGGAACCTGATGCAACCCTGCCTCCACTGTGACACCACAGAAGCTCAGGGAGCCCTGGAGACTGTGGTGATGCTATGGAACCTGATGCAACCCTGCCTCCACTGTGACACCACAGAACCTCTGGGAGCCCTGGAGACCGTGCTGATGCTATGGAACCTGATGCAACCCTGCCTCCACTGTGACACCACAGAAGCTCGGGGAGCTCTGCAGACCGTGGGGATGCTGGCGAAGCTGACGGAACCCTGGGCACCACAGTGACGCTATGG